>NC_050595.1:10752500-10845000 GCF_013368585.1 Megalops cyprinoides
ACAGGGGGAAAAACTAGACGTAGGAAAATTTAACTGGCAAAGAAAAAACATTATTCATTATTCGCAAAGAGGGAGGTGTTTAGGCACCTTTGCAAGCATTCGGACCAGGGATGAATATCTGAAGTGGAAACAATAACTGAGAGGAAAGCATGGTAAGCATGGCTTGCATTAAAATAAACAATTTCAACTTCACTGCTAAATGCATGTTTAAACTGCATGGATGAGTATATGTTGTAAAAAGCTGCTTGTGTGTGTTTATTGCACCACTCATCAATCAAATCCCTTTCAAGTTATCTGCAAACCTTGTATCTTGTTCCATTTAGTCCTCTTCAACCTGGTTTGTCAGGTTGTCATACTGTCAGGATTTACCCTTTTACCTTACTTTAATACCATAGCCAAGAGTCAAGGAAGTACTGACTCCAAAAAAGTGTCACATGCAGTTTACCTGCCCTCTAAATGTATCCCTAACCTTGACCCTAGTGAAAGTTGTTTCTATGAAGCATGTCTTATCATAATGGTTTCTGCAGGTAATTATGTAATAAACCTCTCTTGCAACACTCATATTAGCACTTCCTGTAGACAATCTCTTGGACTCAGAATTGGTTACTAGGTGAGGGGGTCTAAAGGAATAATAAACCCTCAGGCACTTGACCTGAGATATTGTCATTCTGAAACTGGTGATTTATACAGTGGAGCAAGATTCAGCGCTTTTTCAACATGTTACCCATGTAAGCCTTTAGTTTAAATTTGTTTCTAATAGGAAATAGAGTAATAGTTTAAGAAAAGAACACCTTATTTAGCATTGCCTTCCATTCTTGTTTCATTTCTATGACAATGAAAGCTGAAATAGGAGCATTCACACAAGAAATAAACTCATAAGCACAGTAAAGAATCAAGGTAGGTCAAATTTCCAATGTACCATTATTAGAGCCCTTGTCCCAGGTGACTTGCAGAGCACTCCTTTTTCTTTTTTTCAATGCATTATCTATTAAAAGAGCCGGATACTGTATTTACCGAAGCAGTTCAACAAGTACTTTGCTCGAAGGTAGAACAGGAGAGCCCCACCTGGGAGTCAAACTAATCATACCCAGCTACAATCAATGTGATTTTAAGTAAACAAAAACAGCCAGTTTTATTGATTAATTAAGACCAGTAAACAAAGTTGTTCAGTTTTTACGACTGCAATTACACAAAACCGCACACCCCTGTTTCTCATTAGTTGCCATGTGGTGTAGTCCCAATGTATGTACATACATAGAAACAGGGGAAGAAAAAGCTGGCATCTGACTCCTCCGTCACCCGACTCTCTGTTCACACCATGCCATCTCCCTCCCATCTGTCCGTTTCTGGCCCTGCACGGTCCGACACCTCACGTGTCATGGCACCGTTCTGCCTGTGTCCCCCTGAGGTGGGCTCATCTCCTTTGAACCACTCCTTTCTTGGCTAGAATGAAGCTGGCCCAGGATGGGCCACCTTGGCTTTATGTCTCCATTTACATGCAGCTCATCTCAGTGGTCCTTTTATAACCAAGGCAGATGGGCGGTCATCTTTACTTGGAGCTGCTTACTGTGCTGCTATTTCAGCAGGACTGGAGCTTTGCCTGTTGTGTGCAGGAGTGGTTGTTGGCACCAGGGTGTCTGTCGACACCTGTCCGGCAACGGATGCTGATGCCAGTGCATCATAAGCCCACACGTTGTCGGATGTAAATTCAGAATGTCTCATCGCTGTTTTTTCTTCATCTATCATCATGTATTTCGGTGAGTGAGAATTGTGTTTGTGGCATGTAAGGGGCAATGTTGATTTCTGTACATTTCTGTTGATTACATTTTGTACAAAGGGCAGCTGACTAGGAATTTGAAAGAACTTGGGATGATAATGTCTCTTTTTTAAGGACTTGAACTTGTGGCGTCCTTACGGCCAAGCAAATTGCACAAGTAGGTGATATCACTGCTTTTCCACGTCCCTGTGTCGTAATTAAACTCCACACATCTGCATGCCAGACATGAAGGCTGTGTTATGCTTTTGTGAAGTCTAGAAAGTGATTTCACAAGGCACGAGTCCCAACTCAGTGCACCACAGCAGGGCAAATGCCAAGTGGAGGACTGAAGCATCATCACTGACGTCACCAAGGGACTTTGCAGGTGCCTCATGAGCCATTTAAGGATGCCCTGGATGACCTACCCATCCTTACAGATAATACAATGCCAATCTGTTCTGCCACTGTGGGCTCCCAGTCACTGTTGGAAAATGACAAGGCAAGACGAAGTTTCGCAGGACACGGTCTGTGGTTGAAACAAGTGGGAGCTGCTGATGAAATTCATTTGACATAACTCACAAGTCACTATCCTCCCCTACACACAACCACCCATTACACAGCCAGATCTGCCTGGAATTACCCTGGGGGTAACCCTTGCATAGTACAAGCTCTACAGTGAAAAAGTGTTATAATGAGCCAGCCAGGTTCTAGCTCTGCAGTGGAAAAAGGGGTATAATGAGCCAGCATGGTTCCAGCTCCATTGGAGAAAGCCTCTCTCTTTTTCTCTTTAGGTCTTCACACTTTAAAATAATGCAGTTGAGTTTAAATGGAGTGTGAAAAATTGGCTTGTTTTTTAAATGCAGGCCATTACAGTCTTCACACATGGTTTGAATGTGTTGGCTCATACTGGGTTTTTGCAATGCCCCCACAGAGCAGCACAATCACAAAGACCAGACCTGCCAAGGGAGCTCTTAATGAGTTTGAGAGCTTTTTTTTTTTTTTTGCTCTTGAAAGTGCGTCAGGTTTAAATTAATGTGGTGAGAGTGCCCATTTTGTTCCTTAGATGCTTGGGCTATTCCCAATGTTTCTACAGTTAATTCAATTATTTTAATTATTTACAAATAAATGGAAAAAACATGGTAACTACCAGTAAGGAAAGTAACAAAAAAGGTTTCTGACATTAAAATTCATGTGGATCTATATATGCATACTTAATTAAAAACTGTAAGTACACATATACACATATGTATGTGTGTGGTTGGATTAAATATCAGCAATGTGTGGTTACTGTGCTCAATTTATGCTGTTAGGTTGTCTACCATACGACCCTTGAAACATAAATTCTGACATCACATGGTGAGTATTTCAAACAATGATGAATTATTTCCTTAATCTCATTCTTCTGAAGACCTTTACCATAGAAAATAGATGTAAAATAAAACAACCATTTAGACATGGACCCTCACTTCAACCCACACAGTGAGAAAAGCAACAGAAAAAAAAAAACTGGACTGAATGATGCAACAACCTTATATTTTGCACAATTCATCTACAGTATGTCAATGGCAGCTCAGAACAGCACACATTGTTTGCTTAGTGGAGCAATAATCTACTGACAACCATCACTGACAGAGGGTGGAGACACAGTTACAGGAAGCATGCCAAGAGTTTGGGATGGGAGCAGTGTGCCATCTGCTGGACACAGAGAACCTGAAGCCATCAGTCCATATATTATATGCAGGACTTTTAATGCAAACATAATGCAAGTATAAACATTAGATACATATAGATGGTTGAAATGTGTGTTAAGTTGGTTTAGATACAGACATGACTGATGTCTCTGCGAAACACACTGTTCATTTGCCAGAGTATGAAACAAAGATGACGTTAGGTACAACATGCTTGTACAAGGTATGGCATTCAGAGCATCCTCAATAGGGAAAGACTTCTTTGTGCTTCAGATTAGAGGAGAGGACATGTAACCGTGAAGCAGCATTGGTGGCCTTGTGCACCGTTTTTCATCTTTCAGAGGTAAGATGAGTGAAATCCAAATTTAACTACCCACTGTCGCCATCTTCTGGAACAACAAATTTAGTCTGCATGTAACACACATTTTAATGGCCCATTCCAACCACAAAAACTAAGCTCTCCTGTAGCTTTCAAGCTACAATCAAGATGTGTGAGGTTATAGTATTACTTTTACATTTTCAAGCTTTAAGATGCAATCCCTCCCATCCAATTTTGTTACCTTTTGAGAATGTTCCACTTACTGGCCACTGTTGCTAGGTGATCACTTTGCCAGCTAAGCTACTACGTTTTGAAGTGCCAGGTGTGGAGCTCCCTTACCTAATTAGGTGTTTGGAATACTGTGTTGGCCAGCTGCTTCAGTATGATAATAAATACAATGACAGTTTATTTGTTAAAATACACTGACAATCATTCTTTCTTTTATGTATTACTTGCCATTGTTAGCCATGTGAGTCATGGGAAAAAAACTAAATAGTATAAACTAAATTGTTAGAAGCTATCTCCTTACAGTTGCCTTTAACATGACCATTAGATGCCAGTCTGTTCATCTTGTCTATTGTATCTGAAGACAGTAGAGCTGCATCCCAGGGAAAACAAAAGGGGGGAAAACCCAAAAAGTTGGGTATTTTTATCTGTTAGGGAGCCTGCACAGGATAGAATGGGCCTTCAGAGTGCTGTTGAAGACCCTTGTGTTTTTGGTTGCGTTTTGGAGAACAGGTATAATGTGGAAGTCCTTTGGCAAAAGCTGTTCCAATTTTTGACTGATGTTGCCACAATCTAAAAATGTTCAACCTTGTCATGGATAGTGTTTTTGAATGGAGGACTAGAGTCAGCTGAGAGTTTGTCATAGTTCGGCTGAGAATCTCATTTTCATACTCAAAAATGTTTTTGATGATTATGGCCCATCATTACTTTTTGGTTACACAGCAAGATCAACTTCTCCTAACACACTGATGACTGTTTTTTAGTTTAACATCTTATATGAAAGACAGAACCTCCTGCAGGACAATGTCCCCATCATTGTACTGGGGCATTACATTTGCTTGGGTCAGAGTACCCCTCACTGGATCACCAACCGCACTTTCATCACCAACCTGGTTTTCCCTGAAAGTATTAACCAAACCCAGCTGCACTTTGCTTCAAACAGCAGGCAAGAGCAAATTAGAGAATGGTGTGGTTGCTGGCACATGCGTATAAGTGTTGCACCAATTTAGATAGCTGTGATTTGCACACATACCTTTATAGGTTTGTAGTTCACCGTGTTCTGAGGCATACGTAATCACATAGGCCTAACAAGGGTGTGTGTCATGTTCTTTCTGCTATACTGCACTGAGTCTGCCCGTGCCTGAATGCACTTTACACACTGGACAAAACCAGAGTGCATCTGACCCAAATTTCATCAATGGAGCCCCACAGACAATATAGCATGAACACACTCAGTCTACACACACGCACAATCACACTCACATAACATACAAATTAAACATGCCTGATTTCCTCTTTGATTCCTATATCATAATTAATATTACATTTCATTTGACACGCCTCATTTTGCCTAATTTTATGCACGCACTACCATGTGTTCAAGCTTATTCAAGCTAGGCCATAGCCGTTTGAGGACCCAGGTGGAGTAAACCTAGTTTTTAAATGCAGACTGTTAGCAGGAGGAATCAAATAAAGAAAACAAGTTAAAATAACAAAGTTTGTCCTTATACTGTATCTCTCAGGCTAACTACCTCAAAAGTGTGTTTTCTGCTATAACGAATACCACAAACAATGACACAAGTAAACAATAAGCCATATTTGTAAACCTTTTCAATTTTCAGTTTGCTGCAATATGATTTCCGTAAGCCTTTCCAGTTTGCAATTATACTGTGGTGAGCGGTAAGTTTATAGGGGAGGCGATGAGTTGAGAACCGAAACTTGGCGACATGGCTACATTGTCGAAATGCTTGGACTCAAAATAAGGTGAAAACGTCCTGCTGCAAACTCACTTTGCGACGGCACCGTGACGGGCGTGATTGCCACACTGCTCTCCGTACTCACAGAGTCACTGTGCTTCTAACACATGTGGGCCCATTTCACTATGATAAGCTTAATTGTCGGGCCTGGGAAATATACCTTAGTCTCCCAGAGACACAACACAACCATGCCGACAGTCGTAGCTAGGCTGAAACGTCCTGCTGCAAGCACTCTTGGTGACGTCACCCTAACATAGTCGCGTACCATTGTACGTCAAGCAGTTACATTCGTTTCGATCAAAATCATGCCGCTATTTTCATCAGGCTCGGCGCCAGGAGAAAATATAGAATGAAACTGCAAATCACTGGATACACAAAAATCATAAATACGATGTAGACATCGGGATATAAGAAAACAACTGGGGGTGCACTGAGGTCCGTCTCCCCCCACACATGCCCTAACAATCCATAGCCGGGCCTGATTTTCATAAAACATGATGTTAAATAATGTAGAATATCTCAGCGAAGATGATTTATTTTCTAGCTATGTGGCCAGCCATATAAACTATCAATAACTGCAACATTGTAATGAAAATATAAGCATGTCCTGGAATACAACCCTACTCTCCAATCCAAGAAGAATTTTTTCACATTAAAAGAAAGGTTAATTTAGCTAGTTACCATACTTTCCCTCTGGATTAGCTTAGTGGCCAAACTAAATCGTTTGTCTAGCTAGATAACCAACTGATGTTTGCAACCACAAGAAACTGGAAGCAAAAAAGTTTTACCTAGCTAACCGACAACCAAATCAGTCCCATAAGTCACATTCAGTAATACAGAAGCAGTACCAGCGGTGGTGCATCATTTGTTCTATTTCCCATGCTGAAACTGTAGCCTACTGCTTTATGGTCTAGGATAGATTCAGCTAGCAAGCAACAAGCTATGCTAATTATTGAGTACGAATCGTACTGTATATCGATGACGTCTTATTGTTGCTAGGGCGTTGAAGATGACCGAGGGAAAGGTTCGCAGCAAATGCGAAATCGAGGTGGATTGGGGCGTTGGAAACAGGACGCCTCATACACTCCAGATTTCAGAAACACTTTTACTGTATAGTTTTGTTTGGATCCACTTGCTCTTTGACTAACGTGATGTCAAGTGTCACGATTTAAAGTTAGTGTACTTAATATTTTGGAAAGTGCTGAAATGTACTTTTCCTCCTTTAGACGAAGGGTGTTTGCTCTGATTGACGTATATCTAATCCAATAAGATTCAGCGATAAAACAGCGGGATGAAAGTGACGCCATGCTGGCTCAAAAAACTGTCCTGTGTCGATGCTGCAAGAGCTACAGTTTCGAGATTTGCTGGACGGATTAATGTCGCAGGCAGTCGAACGAGCGAGGAGTTGACTGTGCTTACCCGTCTGAGTGACACTGAAACTGTCCAACCATAAGTCTGAAAATACGGGCGTCAGACCTAATTTAGCCAATGGACGTCGGACACTGCGTTTGAGTGATAGATATGGCCGCGCTGTGGGGGGAAGGGGTAGTTGAAGTTGATAGTACCGCCATCTTGAAAAGTGCCGTCTTATGGTATGCCTTTTCCCGTTTGCCGGAGTCTAGTTTAAACGGTTTGTTTTCAAATAAGAGTCATATTTAGATCGTATTTTATGTTCGCAACACTTGAAGCAAAGGGTTTTCTAAGCTACATGTCGTGGAGTCGTCATTTTCCGCTGTGTTTCGGTACGTAGCAAGCTAGCTAGTTAGGTAGCACCATGCTAGCTAGTCAATGCAGTTCTCTTTATTGGCGACAGGAGTAGCTATAGCTAGCTAGATTGCTAAGCACTTACTAGCAAGCCAATTCGGATGTTTTTCAAAGTCAAAATCGATTGGATGGTTAGCTATCTTGAGAGTATAGCTTGCGTTTTACAACTGTTTTTATGTTGTATTAATAACATAACATATTTACGGTAACGTTGTAGCTAGCTAGTTAGCTATAGTAAATAAGCGCTCAAATATTCAGTGGCTAGCTACACTGCTTGTTTGCAGCCGACTACGGTATAGGTTGCTAGCTAGTTAGCTAACGTTAGTTAGTTACATGGACGCGGGCTGTTAGCTAGTCTAGTTAGCTTCCAGTCTTATGTATGTGTTGTCTCATTTCTTCCTACGATTCGGAGTTATGCAGTTATTTAGAAGGCTGTTTTCTCTAAAATCTTTGGGGGGTGGGGGTGGGGTGGGGGTTGAGGTAGCTAATGTTAGCTACTCAGCTGACTGGCTAGCTAGCTAGGTACGTTGGAACTCCAGTCAGACAGCAGCAAGCTAGGAAGTCTGTTCTTATGATGATATCTCCGGAGTCTATTTGGAAATGGGTAGCTAGCGTGTGCTAGCTATACAAAATTGGCTGGTCAGGCTAGCGAACTAGTCTAACGATATCTACCCAGCGTCTCTCTGATCCCGCATGTTTTATGCTGTCCAACGTAGGGAAGCGAATAAATAAAGGCAGTATTTAATATCCGTCATGCTTTACTTTCAATCGAACGTTACTGAGGTTTGCTTGTTTGCCAGAAACTGTCCGTTGTCATTACTCTGCGAGTTGTGTAGGAAGTTTTTCATTCCATCAGATAACTATGTTAAGATAAACTTATCGACTTACTTATTACTGATTGCCTCGTTAATGTTAGCGGCATTATGTTAGCCGATAGCTAGCGTTAGCTGTAGATGCTTATCAGGGAACCGTAGCTAACAGTTAGCTAGTTACTTTCGTCCATCTACGTGATGGCGGCCGAGAGCAAGGTAGATAACTAGCTAACAAGTTTATTGTAGCACAGTTTGCTTAGTTGGTATAGCTATTATATTATACAAGCGGTAGCTAGTTATAATAAATGTTGTGAACGCTAGTAAATAGTAGCGTTAGTTTACTGATAGCAGTTGAGTTTAGCCACTGACAGACAGCCACACAACACACATGCTTGCTAACTAATGTAGGAAACCAACTAGTTTACTGTGTTTCATGTTTCTGCGAACTGGGGATTGTTGATTTTGTTGTTACAACTTTCGACCGAGGTGCAGTTAATATTCCTATCGGTACATATAGATTCCATCTTAACTCGCACTCATATTAGCTAGCTTAGCTAATAAGCTAATTGGAAAGGTAAATGTATATGAGCTGATTAGTAAGCATCCATCATCATACAACTATCTATTGGCTCAGAAGCATGTGTGATGTCCTTTTTTAGATCCACTTCGCAAGGACATCTGAGAAGCTAGATCATTTTTAAAGGGTAAAGTGTTGGCTAGCCAACTATTCTATTAAACTCCACCTTCGAGCTTCGAATGGAAGGCAATGTGTCAAAACATCTCTGCACATGACAGTGGTCTGCAGTTAAGTGACATTGGTTCAGTGGTTCATAACTTTGCTCTCTACAGTTGTCTGTGAATCCCACTCTCATCTCCTGAGGTAAGACATCAGTGCAACTTAAGGAGAAATGTTCCAGTGAAACAAAATATATATTTCCAGGTAGGAGGACAGCTACACAGATTCTTGCACTACAGGTGAGGGGCCGGATAACGTTTTGAAATTAAAGGATAAAGTACATGCTTTTCATTTGCAGACAATGTATGCTATGCGGGTACCCACGCTGTTGTTTTAATTACAGAATGAAAAGCATTGCAACCTTATCTTGGTTAGGGGGACCAGATGGGCTACCCTGAGCTGCAGCGCCTTAAAGGTGTAATGAAGTGTACACATGCACACATGCATTTAGCCGCTGTTTTCGAAACAGAGGAACCACTTCCACATCTCTGGTCTAAGCACTCTGGCAGTAGAGTTGCTGAGTCAGTGCTAATATTCAGTTTGTTGCCCAGGACTTTGGCCTTTCACACTTATGTACTGAGATCCTGGTATTGGTGGACATGATATAAGAGGGTTACAGGCACATTTCCTGTGACCTGCCTCAGCTGTGTGTTTGCTGTTTGAATGCGACCCCAGAGGTGGAAATGGAGCTCTCAGTACATTGTAGTTTAAGCTCTAGGTTTTGATTCGAATCAAGTTTTTTTCAAAGTAAAATGCAACATCAAGTGCAGCTAGTGTGACCTAAAAAGACTTATACTGCTAAGCATTGGGAGTGCTATTTCCATCCCTGTGACCCTGTATTCTGGACAGTGGTTGCTGACCCCATACCATCTATATGTCTCAGACTGTCTCATGTTTGTTTGTAAACAAGTGAGCAAGGTCACTTGGTAAATTCTTACTCTTGTAAGCCTGTGCTACCTAGTTAGTAGTAACCACTGAGAAAAGTCATGCTCTGGCCATGGTATTTTACAGGGTAAATGTGTCTAGTTCTGCTTGGCTCCCCTGGGCTCTAACCAAACCTCAAAGCTTGGTTTCCTCTGATCCATCCATGAGCACTGACGGTACCTCTGGATGAACATAACTCAAGATGACTCCTCTGTGACCTTTTACCAGCTTGTCAGATGCCTTCCTTCCCAGAAACAAAAAACACACACCTGGGAGTTGGATTAATTCATTTTTAATTTAAGGGTTTTTATTAAGTGTAAAAATACTTGTTTTGCCATCCATTTTTGATTTTGATATTTTAATGGAACTGAGTATTTGAAGAAAGAAAGAAGCTCATTATGTTTAAGTAGCACTGAAACTTGTAGATTTATGGTTTCATATTAATGCTAAAAATACAAATATTAATTTGTGTTAATTTGCCAATATGTTTGTCTGTAGTTGTTTCATAGTTTAAGTAAAAAGCAGATTTTAATGTCAGACTTAAGTAGCAGGAACTTTGAAGAACCACCATTTTATATGCCCTTGTCTGTCAATATTTAGAGGTTTTTACAATTCCTAGCTGTCTCAGCAGGTGAACCATGTTGTAAGATCATTGTGGCAGATTGGTATGCTCAGGGTCAAAGTTCATCTTGATGAAGTACAGTTAACCCCTGCAGTATTTTTCTTCAGATGCCCACAAAGCGAACAAAAGAGAAATACTTAACAGTTGCACAGCTGACATTTATAAAGGGATTATTGTCAAAAGAGTATGATTTTTGTTTGGGATTGTGTACAGTGCCTTGGTTCAGAATTCCTAGGTAGCTGGTTTGGAGTGTTTTCTGCATTCCATGCTTTTTTGTTTAACAAGCTGTATGAATGCTATACTTTAAACACAGATACTTAGTTCTGAAGACCTACATGACTGCCCAATGGCTCAGATATATGTAGATTTCAGTTTCACATGGTGACCCGCAAGATTATTTGGTGTAACCAGTTCATTCACTATTATGTGTATACCTAGCTAATGGTAAATGCATAGTAATCAACCAGTTTGTGTCTCACTACTTCATAGTGTTATAATATTAAAGAATGTATCTGAAGCATTTATCAAATGCCAGAAATAAAGGGAAATTGAAATTAGAGCTACCCCTTCAGACCTTCCTCATTAAATCATGATTCACCAGTTCTGGTGTGAAGGAAAACACACATTTAAAGTTATTATATTAAGTGTAGCTGAAAGACAGCTAGCTAACTACCAGCTGTAGTGTAATCACTTCCAATTAGGGAATTATGACAAATGTTTAAAGAGAGATATTTACAGGAAGAGGGCTGTCTGGTTGTTTGTCTTTTTAGATGCTGACTGCAAACAAATTGACAACATAAAGTACTTTAAAGCATGCCACAGATAGCAATCAAACTGGTGTTTGAACTCCATATTGATGTAATCTGAATAAAAATTGAACTCATAGCAACAATGTGGCTGAACAAGAGCACATGGTGCACACATGTTTCATATAGATCTGCATCTGGCAGGCAATATTGCTGTAGACTTCCAAACAAAACTTGGTTGAAGTCAACAGAAATGTAAAATTACTATTCTGCCAGTGACATTTTTGACCTGTGTAGTTTGCTGGGGTTTGCTGTCATTTTTAATCCACTTATTTGTTGATATTTTTTTGGGTGACACATTTTTTGGTAAGATGCTCTTATGGCATGATGTCAGATTTTCCTGTCTGACACATTCTGTTTAACCCTAGTGCATTTGGCAGTGGTATCATTGTCATTAGCATTTGTGTTTTTTTAACAAAATTAGATTTCCAATAATTTTACATGTTCTTGTTTGAGCTAACCAAGGTTTTACTGTTAGAGAATTTGTTAGCTTCCAGCTCTTTACAGACATTTCTCCAACTGTTGGAGTATAGACTGCCCTCGCTCATAGTTAAACAGCAGCAAGTCTGTAGCTTAGTTCAATCCGCAAAGGAAGCAGTGCGTCCAAAGAATTCCTTTAATCGGCAGATGCCCTGAATGCAACTGTTAATGAGGTTTTTGCGTTCTGAAGCAGTCACAGCTCAAAACTAAGATTTATCCAATTAATTTACTTTTACTACAAAACGGGGGAAAGGTAATGTTTCACACACAGCATCTTGCAAAAATCTTTCTTTTGCACTGTTCATTTGTGGCAAGTGACTGCCAATTTCAGCTTTGAAATTGGCAGTCACTTGCCACAAATGAACAGTACAAAAGAAAGATTTTTGCACAAATGAACTCAACCCCTTGTAGAGTTAATAACAGCTAATCATCATCTTGCTTTGGGGACTGTACCTACTAGGACATTGTTTGTCTGAAACAGTTGCAGTGAATTGTGTGATGGCATTACTGCCCTAGTGTGTTCAGACTAGGAGTAAAATTTCATTTCGCATCAGAACTCCTCGTGGTTCAGAAATCTCAGCTCGGTGGGCTTTTACCAGGTGTGCACTAACCTGCCTGGAGCCAAGCTGGCAGGGCGGTTTGTTTCCATTTATTGAGTCTCCCCTACTGCTCAGTTGCTGCTGACCAAAGGCAAGGCCTCTTCCTGTACTGTCTGCATCCACCTACACGGCATGTGTTTTTGGAAATGAAAGGGAACAGTTGCTCCCCAAATGACGCATATGCACTCGTTTTTATCTGATGGAGGAAGAAATCTTCACTTAAGCTTTTGTTACTCCTTTTGTGGAGTGAGCATAACTACATTGAAAATAATGCAGAATGAGTGTAGATCTGGTGTACAGCACTGGAAGGAAATATTAATTTTCTGGCATGAAATTCTATGCGAAGAATGATGTATGAAGAATGGTACTTAGCTGGAAGTAAGCTTTATTAAAAAAATGCACACAAATGCCTGGACCGCTGCTGTTGCAGTTGGGAATTCTCACTGCTTCACAAAGTTTTCACAATGGGTGACAGCCAAATATACTGTCCAGTGAAACTGTGCAGTTTACAGGGCATCTTTTACAACGTCTTTGTCTGTTAATGCCATTTACCATTTTTGTAATCCTTGTTCAGATTTTGTTTTATTTGGATTTTATTTTGTGGTTCATTACTTAGCTATGCCAACAAGCCACAAATAGATAGGAGCACAACAAAGACTTCAATATGATGTCAGGATTAAGACAGCATCTTTTATAGGTTAGAAATGTACAGTGTCTTAAATGACATCTAAGTAGGCATACAGATGGCTAAAATGAATGTACCCATGTCTTGGAAATAGTTTATAATAGGCCTCAGATATTGTCTTTGTCCAAATCTCCACCGCAGATACATAAGTCAGCTGTCAGGAAAATCTAAGAGGGTAATGGCATCGTCAGTCCCATTTCGCATGTAATGATCCTTATGTAGCCTTTTTTGTTGATTTAGATGTATTATCCATCAGATCTCTCGTAGTCATGAGTGATTTATTGAGTTTAAGTAAAGTCGTTCTCCTTGTTCTTTGTGTTGCAGGTGTGCATTGATTGTTTTGTGGGGCCGAGGTCTTTTCTGCTGCATGTGTCCTGTGTCCAAGGGGTTCTGTGCTTGCCGCTGCCTTGAAAGCCTGTAATGGGCAAGAACTCACCAAGAGCACAAGCATTATTTTATTTTTGATTAGAGTTTTACCCACAGGTTACTGCCTCAACCAGGTACGACCGTCCAGCACAAGTCAGAATCATAACTTAGCCATTGTTGTCTATTGTATTAATGTAAGCAGCACAACCAAAGTAGGTTTCAGAAAGTAACTAGAAAAAAAAATCAGCATCTCTCAGATGTTTTTGTACAGCTACAGGAAATGTGTTATGAAAGGACTGTCAGTTTGCACCCAAAGAACAAGTCTGTGTTCGCAGCTGTGCTTTAATGAGAGAGGCTGATCGCACTGCAGAGCGCTTTTCCCGGCGCTCACACGCTCACACGTCCTCTGTGCCAACTCCCCCCCCCCCCCCCCCCCCCCCCCCCCCCAACAGCGGCAGCAGCAGCACCGGCACCATGTTCTGGAAGTTTGATCTACACACGACGTCCCACATCGACACCCTCCTGGAGAAGGAGGACGTGACCCTGACGGAGGTGATGGACGAGGAGGACGTCCTGCAGGAGTGCAAGGCCCAGAACCGCAAGCTGGTGGACTTCCTGGTGCGGCCGCAGTGCATGGAGGACCTGGTCACGTTCATCACCCAGGAGCCCTCCGACGACATGGACGAGAAGATCAAGTACAAGTGAGCAGCCGGGACTTGCCGTGTTGTTGTTGGAAGTGTTTGTTGCTCCATACGTTAGCATTAGCGCACGAATGTAGCCGCATGCAGTGAATGTGGCTGGAGAGGGAACTCTGCCTTATAACTTGAAGTGGTTTGTGAATGTTGCAGTTCAGTGGCCCTGTACTCCATGTGATTGTTAAAGCCAAAGTAACCGTTGACCTGGGCGTACAAAAGAACTTAACTATTCATCAGCTTTGGATTTTCATGCCTTAGTGCAGTAATGGTGGATTATGGGGCCCACAGTTCACAAAGGGAATAGGAAGTGAGAACACAGCTTGTAGGGAATGCATCGGGAAAAGTGCAGAGCACTCTGCTAATGTGGATCATATCCAGGATGATTTGGTTTTTATAAGCAGTTGGTTCATAAAAAGTGTAATTCTAAATCAAAGAATAAAATAGTCTTATATTTTAATTTTTTTTCCTTTCCTAACTGAGAAATATCCTTAGCTAAATTCTTCGTTTATTAAATAAAATACCATGATTCATGTAAATAATTTTACTGGCCCTGTTTGAGCTACAGTGCATTGCTCAGCCAAGTGAAGTAAACCATTAATAAATTCATTAAAGAAATTGTTTGACTTAATTGGACTCACATTACTAAAGTTTTGAGTTTACTAATGATAATTGGTGCTATGTTGCAGTTCAAGTGTTTTTGTTATGTCAGTATTTTTAACAAGAGGGGTGACCTGTGGTGTAATGTTGCATGGTGTAGTGTCTGACAGCCTTGTTTTTCTTTTTTCCTTGACACCATATAATGAATTGGTTGGTGTGATTTCAGGTACCCAAACATATCCTGTGAACTCCTCACCTCTGATGTGGGACAAATCAATGACAGACTGGGTGAGGATGAAAGCTTGCTGATGAAGCTCTACAGCTTTCTGCAGAATGAGCCCCCTCTCAACCCTCTGCTGGCCAGCTTCTTCAGCAAGGTGCTGAGCATTCTCATCAGCAGGAAGCCCGAACAGGTAGGCATGCTGGGCATTGCACAGCGAAGTTTTATTACATTTAGGCGATCCCCTTACAGCTGAGGATAAAAGAGTTTGAAATGGCATCCATATTGTTTTCTGCATTTACTGTGGCCAGCAGCCACTTATCCATCGGCTGTCTCTCGTAGATTGTGGAGTTCCTGCGAAAGAGGGAGGACTTTGTGGATCTCATGATCAAACACATAGGGACCTCGGCCATTATGGACCTGCTGCTGAGAATGCTGACCTGCATCGAACCTCAGCAGCTAAGGCAAGATGTTCTAAACGTAAGTACATCCCTCTTAATATTATTGCCTACTCTCTTGTTGAAGTTTTAATGAATGTGGGCCTGACTGAGTCAATGGATCAGACCCCAGGTAGGATTTCCTGTGTCATTCTTCCCAGTGTTGTTGTCATTGCTTATGCAGAGTGATTTTGCTCTGTCATACCCCTTTTCAGTGAATGAATGTTTGCCCAGTTGTCTTATAAACTGTGGCTGTATAAAGCCTCCTCAGTCCTTGAGCCCTGCTTCAACATAACCAGATTATGAGTTAACTGATGAAACATAACCAATGGACCTTAATGTTTGAATGTTTCTCAGACAGAAGTTCATGTGTGAGATGTTGATGGCTATTTATAGTCCAGAAGCAGACATTTAGGCTGGGGGTTGTTTTGTCAACTTGTTTGGTCGTTTTTTGTCTTGTTTTGCTGTAATTTTTTTTTCTCCTTTCAGTACAAGTCTTCATTGTTCAGTAATTCAATTTAATTTCCTCCCACAGTGGTTGAATGAGGAGAAAGTTATCCAGCGGCTCATAGACATGGTACAGCCATCTCAGGATGAAGACGTAAGAAAGATTACATTAACTCCTTTCAGATGGCAGGGCTGTTACTGCCTTTTTTGTAAGAAGCCAGTTGGATCTGTTGTTGTCCGCCTTTTTAAAAAAAAAAAAAAAAAGGGCATGCGATTGTTCCGTATCTGTGCGTGTTGAGCTCTCTGGCTGCGAGGTCGCATTCCTTTGGGTTTTTCTCTGATGTGCCTCTCCATCGTTTCCCTCTGCCAGAGGCACTCGAACGCGTCCCAGTCACTGTGTGAAATAATCCGGCTCAGCAGAGACCAGATGTTCCAAGTGCAGGGCTGCTCAGAGCCAGACCCCTTACTGGCCACACTGGAAAGGTACGCTCCCCTCTCACTCCTGCCACAGGCTCCGCAACACCAGCAGCAGCAGGAGGAGGAGCTTTACATCCCAGAAATTAGTAACATGGCGTGCAAATACGTATGATCGTGTGTGTGTTTGTACCGCATTGTAATATTTATTCAGCACAAACTTTGGCTTGTCGTTGAGTCTATTCTGCAAGTGCTCAGTGAGTGGAAGGACATTTTTCAAATGCCTGTGCTCTAACCTGAGTGCGGCTGCATTGTTTGTTCAGAAGCTGTGTTTGAAGTTTTAGTATGCATTGTTGTGACGTTTCAGTGCTCACTGAGCATTTTTGACTGGGAAGTTGGAAGTGTCAGCCTGACATGAACCTAGTGTGTGTCCTCTCTCTGGCAGACAAGAGACAGTGGAGCAGTTTCTGTCCAACATCTTTGACAAAGAGAAGAACGAATCGGCTATAGTCAGTGTTATCCAGATACTGTTGACGCTTTTTGAGACACGAAGGCCTGCGTAAGTGCCCGTTTTCACCCGAGGGATTTTCTAACAGTTGTGCTCGTTGTTAGGGTTGTTTTGACATGCAGCTGTGCGCCTTACTTTTGTAGTTTCGAAGGGCACTTGGAGATCTGCCCCCCTGGAATGAACCACCCCTCGTTCTCAGTCAATCAGAGCGTGCTGGAAGCAGTCAGACCCAGGCTCAAACACTTCCACCAACTGCTGCTGGAGCCCCCAAAGGTAAATAGACACACTTACACAAAGCGTACATCACGTTTTACCAGACGCTTTCTCTGAAGAGTTCTATTTATGAACTACATAGTGCCTTCATAAGCACCACCTAAACATTTATGCCAGCCATCAGAGAATTCTGTGTCACTGTCCATGACATATGGTTTTACCGTTACATAACAATTCAGAACGTCACCGTAATATTGCGTATATTGATAATGACATGGCACACAAAGTGACAGCCTGTAATTCCTGTGTAGTACCTTCCATGGAAAGCGTTAACACAGTTTATCATATGTCTATGCTAAAGGCTATTTAAAGGGTTTGCATATCTGTTGCTTTACATGTCTTGTCATGTTCTGGGATATGTGTAATGAAATGCATGTAGGGCAGTCATGTTATCTGCTTTTTCACTGCACCTTACTTAAAAGTTAGGAAACAGGACCACAGGTTAGATGTGTTTGCATTCATTTGTTAGTTTTCCTTTACTCCCACCAGCCCTCAGACCCAAAAGCAGTCAGCCTGAGTGTTTGAATTTCCATGGGCTTTGTCGTAGATAGTCATTTTGGGACAGTTAAATTTGATCATTCTAGTTTTTCCTACAGACACTGTGGATGTTCTGTCCAAATGTAGGTAGGTAGGTCAGCACTAACTACTGTTCTTGGTGGAGGCAAAGAAGAATATATTTAGAAACAGCCCCAGTCAGTTCTTGGCAGCAGCGTTATCGATTTTGTGCTTATTCTTTCTTTCATCTCCCTGCAGACGAACGTCCTGAAAACTACATGGGGAGTGCTGGACCCCCCGGTGGGAAACACTCGCCTGAATGTGGTCCGTCTCGTGGCCAGCCTTCTGCAGGCAAACACGCACATCATCAACCTGGAGCTGATTGATCTCAACACTGTTGGAGTCATACTTGTAAGTATCCTGCAGGCTGGCTCATACGTCAGTCACAGCTGTGCATTGGCGCAGCAAAAGCTATGTAAGTAACATGCTGTGTGTCTTTTCCCCACAACTTTGGTTTCTTGTAGTGATCTATTTTGAAGGGATCGCTCACCCAGTTTGGTTACTGAAGACGTCATTTAATTTAATATTTTAGTCCATACCACAGATCTCACCTGGTTCCAGTAAAGCTGCGTATGCTGTTTGCATAACATAAAGGGTTCAGCCTCATTTTCAACCTGTATCAGATTTTGTTTATCTAAAAATAAGCACATTTACCGGCTTCAGGCTGAATTCCTACTTTAGTATGGTGTAATTTTACAATACAAACACAAAAATACAACTAAGTTTCCTTCTTTAAAATACTTAAAATATTCATTTCCAAAGCAGTATTTGTAAGACACATGTTATGTGGACTGTGTGAGATTTAATTGATCTCACCATTCCATTTCTCCAACAAATGTTTCTACGAAACCGGCTTGCATGAGGAGCTTGTTTTTAATGGCCTTTTTTTCTCTTGTTTGTTTTTAGGATATGTACTTTAAATATATATGGAATAATTTTCTGCACATACAAGTAGAGATCTGCACTGCGCTTATCCTTGCCATGCCCCCTGCTCAAAGTGAAAACCCTGAGATCAACACGGACAACGATCAAGAGCCGGTCAGGGAAAACCTCCTGGTCAAACACGTGAGTCTGTCCCCTTGGTCCTCTGATGTGTATGCTGCAGTCTATACAACAAAGAAGCTAAACCCATGTTTTCCCTCTGTCTTCAGCTGTTTCAGAAGTGCCAGTTAATCCAGAGAATACTTGATGCGTGGGCCTCCAATGAAAAGGAACAGTAAGTACAAGAGCAGTATCAATGGGTTTAATTTCATAATTGATTCGTCTTGTTTTGAAATCGTGCGGCTTGAGTCTCAGAATGAGATTACGTTTTCGTGCTCCAGGGCCGAGGGTGGACGACGAAGAGGGTACATGGGCCACCTGACCAGAATAGCCAATTCCATTGTGCACAACAGTGATAAGGGGCCCAACAGTGCACTAATACAGCAGCTCATTTCAGGTGAGTGGCATGACATACTGCTACCCTGCAGCAGCCCAGGAATTGTAATTGTTTAGAAGGATTATCAGATCAACGTTATGCAATGCCTTTGTCAAAATACATTTAGACTATTGTTTCCAGTTCTTGGCACCACACTATGAGAAAGGACATAGTGTCTCTTTGGAAAAAAATACCTAGAAGGACAAAACTTGTCCTGAGTGTCAAATATATAAATTTTGAGGAGGGATTTAAGACTGTTAATTTATGTAGTCTCAGCAAAGGGAGACCCATGAGCGGATTTGGTTTTACAATTTTACATTTTTTTAATGGGATTTATAAGGGGGACTTCAAAAACTATTTCAAGTTGGGTACCGCCACTAGATCAAGAAGGCATAGATGGAAATTGAAGTTTTAGGATTAGGAAGTATTTATGCATGAAGCATCTTACCAAGCCTCAGCAGAAGCAGGGACTGGGGTTGTTCAAGACTAGGCTTGATGCAGTGTATGGATGTACTGCAGAATGGTGAGTTGAGGTGGGATGAATTGCTTGTTGTTGTTATGAAATTTGCTTATACGCACATGTTGAGTCATTTTCATAATGAAAACACTCCCATTTCTGCTTTCCAGAGCTTCCTGAGGATGTGAGGGAAAAATGGGAGGCTTTCTTGTCTGGCCCACTAGCAGACACAAACAAGAAAAACACTGTAGACTTGGTAATTACCATTTCTAAGCCTTTTACATTTTGTATTATCCAAGCGTGTTTGAGAGGACTGACATGGGGAAAATGATGCTGTGTGTCGCACTCAGGTGAATACGCACCATATTCACTCGTCCAGTGATGATGAGGTAGACTTCAAGGACAGTGGATTTCACCAGGATTCATCCTTACAACAAGTAAGTCTGTAACTGGATGAGTCAACAAAAATCCTGCAATTATCTTTTATATGTCCTAATTTTGATGTAATCTAATTATAAATTAAAGCTCACAGTGTAAATTCAGTGTCTGTTTCTGCTGTAATACTAACTGTGTGTCGTAATTATCATAAATCTATGTAATGCATCATTTTTGTCAACACGAAGCTGTAAATGTTAAGTATAACTGGCTAGTGCTTGCATGAATGTTAGCAATTATTCCATGTCTTGAAATGAAGAACTCAAAAGTTTCTTTTGTAGCGCCAAGATTATATCATTATCATTGGTCCTGGGTTTGCCAGGCCTTTTCTGATTATCAGATGCAACAAATGACGTCCAATTTTATTGAGCAGTTTGGCTTCAATGACGAGGAGTTTGCTGATCAGGATGATGTCGTGGAGTGAGTACTGATAATGCATGCCGTTTCTATAGTGACCTCCCTCCCACAGGGTCAGCCTATCATATTTTGGTTGGGCTTGAGTGTAGCATTCTCTGTGAATGAAGCTGAACCTGTCCAAATCCACAAGAGACCAAAATTTTCACTCCTTAAAAACGTATAACTGTGCTGGAGGAGGATGTTTGAGGATGTTGCATACTTTCCTCCCATGTCCACGTGTGCATTTTGAACATGTAAATATAAAAATAGAAGTATTTACTTTAATTCACTGTTTACCACATAAAACTTCTGTAACTTGGCCCTGTTGTTTGGTTACACTGTGAGCAAGCATGAATCTGGAGTGTGTAAGGCATTTTACAGAGGATGTGGCTGCACCTGTAAAGTTAAAGATCCCAGTGTGTTGGAAGGTGAAAGGGCAAGTGCTTTTAAAGCCCTCTCCCCCTCTTTGGTGTGGGTTTTTTTGGGGGGGGGTGTTAGTTAGGAGGCACTGCTGGGTAGAGGCCTTTCTTAGCTGGTGGATCACTCGAGGATTTGGGTTGGATGGGGATCACTTAATTTTCCTTTATACTGTGGCTGGGCAATCTTGGGAGTTCTGCTTTTACCAGTTAGTGTTCTTCCGACCTCTTTTAAACATGGGTTTTAGTGAAAAAGCCTACTGTGTGAAACTACTGCCTAAAAGGTTCACCTGTACTTACATTAATATTTTTGATGTTGCAGTATTCCCTTTGATAGAATATCAGACATCAATTTTTCCTTGAATACAAATGAAAGCGTAAGTATAATTTGCTGTTTTTTTGTTTGTGCCAGATGAAAAATTAAGGATGTCTTTACACTGAAATTACGTAACTTTCTCTTTTTCATATAAAATCTCTATATTAAAAACATGTATATACTGGAGACGGGCAGGCAGAAATTTCATTTTTAAACTTTATTGTAATAAATGAGTGTCTGTACAGGTGTAGCTGCAAGAGTCTGATTTGATAGATTTTAAAGCTGAATTAGGTTTTTTCACTACCTGCCTCGGCAGGAAACATTTGACTAATGAGATTTGTTTATTCTTGATAGCTGTCCATGTATCTGGTCAGTAGATCAAGGAGTATTAAATGTTGAAGGATGAGGGAAAAGTTATTCTGGGGGTACAGAAACTGCTAACTTAGTATTATATGAAATACCTCAAGAACACTGGAAAGAGACTGTATTGAAAATGCCAGTAGTTTGGGGAAAAAAACTGGTATGTGTTGTAATGTTTTTTTTTAAGTGACTTCATAACTTCGGACAGCCAGTTTACCACAGCTATCCATGTGATGTCACTTGACACGTTGAATTTAGTCAGACCTATTAAGTAATTTAATTAGCTAGCTGGCTAAGTGGCTAGCTGTGCTACACAAACCTTTTCAAATATACATATAGGGCAGCCTTTGCTAACTAACTTATCTACACAACTATTTTAACATTAGTTAACTACAGACTGATGTACCCCTAACAAGCTGTTCAGCTTGCAAGGTAAGTCCGTTTACCTAGCTAACTAGTATTAGGGCAAACGGGAATAGTTGGCTCTTGTGTTTCAAACTTTAAGTTTCTTGAAAGGGTGAAAAACAAGCAGACTGCACACTTAAGCTCCGCTTTCGGTCTGTGAGTCAGCTTCGCCTGCCCACCCTGTCCGCCCCCAAATTTGCCAGCCCGTCTCCAGTATATCATTTTCTTAAACCGATCTCCATTGAATTAATCGAAATTGCATGAATATGAGCATTTTAGTTATGAATCACTGCTTGTGTGTTGGTTTGTTTTTACTGTCCGGTCTTTGAAAGGAGAATGCAAAAGCTCTTCAGCATTTCCTTAGCGTGGTAACCGCCGTGCTCACTCTGCCCTGCAGGCAAACATAGCCCTCTTTGAAGCCTGCTGTAAGGAGAAAATCCAGCAGTTCGAAGACACTGGATCTGATGAGGAGGACATTTGGGACGAGAAAGATGTCACCTTCGCTCCGGAGGCCCAGAGACGTCCTCGGTAGTAGCCTGGCTGAAAAGAACAGTCGCGTGGAGATGCCATCGTCCCATGTGCTTTAACTGACTGTGTTAACCAAATCTTCACCTGTCCCTTTTCCCCCCAGGAGCTCAGGCAGCACCGACAGCGAGGAGAGCACAGATTCTGAGGAGGAGGACGTGAAGCGAGACCCTTTCGCACCGAGCAACACCAACTCTGACGACAGAATGGAAGTCGATACCGGTGAAGGTGAGGAGCAGGGCGACTTCACTGCACTAGCACGCACATTTAGCTTGTACAGACTGATGTTTCCAGTCACAGCCAGCCACCGAAATATGACCAACCTTTGTCTCAAGTTCAGACTGGCTGTGTCAGAATTCATTGCGCAGGAGCAGCTCAGGCTGTGAAGACGCTTGCTTCGAGTACAGGTTGAGCGCTTAGTTTAAGACTAGGCAGTGTCATTAGCTACCTATGACTAGGAGTCCGTTGGCAAAAATTTCTGCAGTAACTGTGGCATCAGCGCCTCCTTGTGATATGTGGTCCAGTAAGTCACCAGGTTGTTGTAAGTGGGAGATGCACTGCTCCTCCAATTGATGCCACCTCCCCTGTAGGAGGCATTGTGGCTTGTAGGGTGAAAAATGTTGTGTGCAAGGGTATGGGGGTGGGATTCCCCTTTATATATACGTGTATGAGAGGTGTAGTGGTCAGTCTAACTCACGATTGGTCATTCTGAAGTTGTGGTGAAAAGGTGGAGGGGAGGATTATGTGTCTGTGCGTGCATATGTGTCTAAATGCCTTTGAACATGTATGCTGGAGATATTCCTTACATTGGTTGTTCTTTGCAGCACCCACATGGACAGCCAACTTTGATGACATCCCCATGGAGACCGGCAGCTCCACAGCGGCAGGAACACCAGCCGCCACAGCGTCCGCGCCCGCAGTCCTGCCTGAGCCCGAGGGGTGGAGCTCGCCCAATCCTTCCTCAGCAAAGGAGACAGGCTGGGCTGACTTCAGCAGCTTCTCAGCAACCGTGAGGTAAGTGCTTTCCGACAGGCGATGTTGGTGTGGGCCACACCGAGTGGTGATTGGGTAGGACATACACAAACGGACCGTAAGCTAGGCGACGGGTGAAAGCAAACAAAACAAAAAAAGTACCCATCCAGGTTGGATGGGGATCCCATTGCTGCCGTTGCTCAAAGGTAAAGGGCTCCCGCGGGGGCTGAGAGGACAGGCTCCTTCTTGCCAGGCTTCCAGCAGGTGATTTTCGCAGAGAGTCATTGGCAAAAGGCCCAGTGGAGGCAGCTAGCAACACCTGCTTCCGTTAGCAGTGAGCTTCTGGTGTAGATGCCTATAGGTGAGGCAGTGGGCGGTGGTAGAAATGCATAAGCAGTCTACTCTGCTTCTGAACGGCCCCTCCCCTCACGTCAGAAGAAATACGATCTAAAGTGAAATACTGACAAATCTGTAACCCAACCACAAGATTTTTGCAATGGTGCATAGTATTGTATTTGTCATACAGACCAGCTAATGGTCATTTTGCACCGTAACCTTATTTAGACATGTGTAGTCAAAACCACTATAGATGAAGGGGATCACTGGTTAAAAGGGACAGTCTTTGACAAACATTCCAACTCAGTGTTATTTTTTACATAATACACAGGACAAGGCATCTGCTGAATTTGATTTTTCTCTTCCTTGTAATGCTTCTTGAGGTTTGTAGGTAAATGTCTGTGTGTGTGTGAGCATAAGGGAGATGGAGAGAGAGGCTGAGAGGTTCTTGCCAAGTGATAAAATGGATCAAGGCAGTGCAATCTAGCATTGACTGTGTATAAACAAAGAATCTCACCGCTGGGGATGATTTGAGTTAAGAACACTATGCCACGTTTAAAAAGATCTTGTGTGGCATCTGGTTTCACACTTTTGTGGCAGGCTCAGTCATTCTGCTGTGTTTTTGTTTGTTTTTTCCTCTTATCACGGTTGCTTGGAAACACAGAAGTGCAGGTAGATCTGTGGGAAGGCTTCAGGAAATGTTGGTTTTCTAACCAGAATCTACTCAGCTCAGCCTATTTTTACAGTTTATTCATATTTGTCTAAGTATGCTGTAGGTTATGTATATTAAATTTTTTACAAAGAAAGGCTGTATATGCAAATGTATTTTGTTTCCAGCTTAATTATGTAGATGTGTATTTTTATTAAGCTACAAGTGTGGTTAATGTATGTTGTTTCTGTGTTTGTGTACATATTTGTGCATATTTGTTTGAAGGGGGACTTCTTTTACCAGAATATTTTTCTGACTCGCAGACTGTTGTGGGTAAGGGGTGATGACTGTAATTCTAGTTATTTATAGTGCAATAGTTCTTTGTTTTTCACAGTAGTAACAGTGACATAGGTCAGAGGCAGCAGACCTGTGCTGTGGCCCTGTGCTGGGAAGTGCTGAGTCCTTGTGTTAGACTGATTTCTTGTTACTGCCACAGTCCCAGAGATCCTCTGAGGAGCTCCTCACCTGTGGCCATGGAGACCAGCACAGAGCCTGCAGACCCCCTGGGTGTCAACGCACTGTCACATCCAGAAGGTAAGATTTCCGGGAGTTTCCACGCCTGATCTGATTTGCTGGACCGTCCGGAGCTGGCGCTCTGTGGTTGGGTCCATTGAACAGTCTGTGACCATCGCGTCTTTGTCCCTGAAAGTGATGGAGGGTTGGCCTGGGGAGGAGACATCCCATTCGGCCGTGTCGCCTGGGGGGAAGGGGGACGGTGGCCCGGATGCAGAGGACGAGCCGGCCACGGACCCCGTCACCGAGACCGTCACCAACGGCTTGATGAAGGAAACTGTCAGCCTTACTGTCGATGCCAAAACCGAAACTGCTGTTTTCAAGAGGTGAGGCCGCCCCCAGCAGCACCACTCCCCACCAGCTCACACTGCACACCGGACCACAGTCCCTGCCTTGTCCCTCCATCCTCTCGAGTGCAAGTTGGAGCCTTGAAGCTAGAATCTGTGTTTTCTTGCATACCAGGCATTCGGTGCTATGTTAATGTTAAATTTAGAATGTTAAAACACATGAATATATGAAAAGCACAAGACGTTTGACCCAATAACCCATGTGATGTAACTGGACACAAGTACTAAAAGTGCGTTTTCCTGTTCTGTAGTTTACATTTTTGAAAATGAGAGCCCTTTTGTGCAAAGGCAATGAGGAATTTCAAAGGCTAAGTATAGAGGGGAACGTGGGAGACAGATGGAGAAAGTGGGTCCCGTGTGCGTGCATGTGTGTGAGTGTGTGTGTTTGAGAAACTGCTCCTCGCTGTAACTGCAACACTTACAACATGAGCTTCCTCTTTCCCTCCCCGGCGCGCGTGCTTCCAGAGTGTTGAAATCCTGTCGGTACGTACAGCCAGTCGGAGGGCACGCGTCTGCAGTGTCTTTGTTTCTGCGTCGGCCACGTTTTCAGTTTTCAGTGACCGTTCCCCCCCCCCCCCCCCCCCCCATCTCCATCTGCATGTTTGTTGACAACACAAAATGTCTGCAGGCCCACAGGATGCAGTGCCACACCTCTCTTGTTTATTGGGTTTGTTGAAATGCCCCCTCCGTACACTGGAGGTCGCTCCACCTTGAGGAGGAAGAACCCAGTTTGCACAGCAGGGGCAGCCTTGCTGTTTTGCAGCAGCACCTGCCAGAAAGCCTGCTCTCGCAGATGAAAGCTCTTGTGCTAGATTACATTTAGAAAAAAAGAGTTCATGTAAATGCAGGGCTTGAATACAGAAGTATTTTCTAGCTAAGTCATCCGGCATTTATCTGACTAACCTTAATTGCCTCTTGCTCGTGTAGAAACTTTTGAGGTAGAAATAAAATAGACGTAATTGACAGAGTGGTAGTATTTATGGCAGAACTCTTTAGCGGGTTCAAGTCCTGTTCTCCTGGTGTATCTTGTTTGGAATACATGGGTGCTGGTTTGAGTGCAGGAAAGGTTACGTAAACAAAACACCGTTCTGAAGGGAGGAGTTGTATGAGTAAGCAAATGTCAATCTCCTCACCATCAGTACTTCACCCAGCCTCTTACTTTTGGTGGTTTCGTAATGTGAACCAAGAGGGGTGACTGTATTAGTGCTATGACTTTCACATGTTGTAAATGAACAGCCTTTTGTTGAGGCAGAAGCTTGTAAAGAGAAAGTCAGAAATCAGTCAACTTTCCTTCTGTGGCTTGGCCAGTATGTTGTGATGTATGTGTGTTTACCCATGAGACCCTTGGTACGTTTTTCTTTTTTATGTCTTCCCTGTTTTTTTTTTGTTTTTTTTTGAGCAGCCAGTTCTAGGAACCACATTTCACATGTCTGCGCCGGGCATTAACATGACCCTCTCGTTTCCATTCTGCATGCCTCCGCTCTGTGTTAAAGCCGTTTGCTCTGTCTGTGGAACCCTGCGCTCCCGGTAGCGTGTAGGCTTTGATAAACGGGCGCCTCCTGTCTTCCAGCGAGGAGGAGAAGCTGTCTACCTCTGAAGACGTGTCTGCTAAGTACGCCGTGGCAGAGAGCGCAGAGCCAGACACGAGTCTCGCCCCGTCAGCCCAGACTGCCAGCAACTGTCAGAAACCGAGGTGAGGGAGGCACGGCATTCTGGGAAATTTCACACTGCCAATATGAAATGCAAAGTATTCGTGCCATGACCGCTCGGTGTGACGTATGTGGATTTTAGTCCAGGTTTATTCCTCTTGGTGCCAGTGTTTACCTGTATAAGTGAGCAGTTTCTCAATCCTGGTGAAGAAGGTGGTCATGATTGCTCTCCATTCTCCGTGCCTCTTTTTGAACAGTGTGAAACATGTAGAAGACAAAGTAAAATCTCCAAGTGAAGCTTTCAATGGTCCTCTCGAAGAAGAAGCCAAGTAAGTCTGTGCACCTGGCATTGGTGACTGTCTTGCAGTAATAATTAATTGGTTTCATCACACCACAGATGTTAGTCCAAGGCTGCCCATCCACTTGGCTACTGTCATTGTTCACTGTAGCCCCAAGTATGCACCCAGTAAGCTTTAGTGTTTTTCTGTTGTAGGCTACTTCCAAAGTAAGAATTGTCTTAGTAGGTCCCACCGAAGAAGGAGCAGAAGTGTGCATTTGTACCTCTTTACGGCTTCACTGGCTAGCTTTATTCACTGTCAGCTGAAAGAAAATGGTGACTGTACTTTTGTGTATAAAAAAATCGCAGACATTGTAGTGTTACATCATAACTCCGGGCTTAGCCCTGCTGTCCTGTCCTGTCTCAGGGACACGGGCAAAGCCATGAGCAGGTTAGGGTCCGTCTTAGCCTCCTTTGCGGCCTTACTGCCCTGAAGAAAGGGGGAAGGCGGGGGGGCCTCTAGCTCCAGGGCTTCCAGGTTCATGCTCTGTCAGTGGATGAGCAGCTAATGTGTGCTTTGTACTCCGTATCAGTCTCTCCCTCTGTCCTTCCAGAGCAGACCAGCGAGTGCCCTCACCTGAGGCAGCGGTGAATGGGCCGGCGTGACGGGCAGCGCTGGGCGTCCCACATCTGTCCCACACAGCTCACCTCCAGGGGGTTCCAGTAGGGGGCAGTGCAAGCTCAAAGCCAGAGCCACCACTGCGCTGACTTCAGCAGATCAGGACCAGCAATATTCATACTTAGGTTTTACAGACAGTTGTACAGAAACTTTGAACTGTATGAAAAGAAAGCAACAAACACACTCAAATGGATACATAGAAAGGTTTTTTTTTTCCCATTTGTTTATATACTATTGTTCTAATGAAATGACCTGTCTGTTATTTTGCCACTCAAAGGTAATAGTAATGTTGCTATAGTTAAAAAAAGATTGTATGAATAAAGTATTTTATAAAAAAGAAAATGTATACATAAACTGAAAAATATATACCTGAATTATCCCAATTGGAACATGTTATGTGACCAAAAAATGAAGCTGTTTTTAATAGGGTGTCCTCTTGCACAGAATGGATATTTAATTACCTTCCAATTTAAAGCAACAGCTACCAGGAAATATGTTAATCTGCAGTTTATGTTGGTCTGTTTTTCCTTAAGGTAATTATTAGGGAAATGTATCATTATAAATATACAACAAAGGGTTTTTGCTACAGGTATTATTTGTAAATGTTTCTTGTATCCTTTAAATATGAGCAAGATTTGAAAACCTTTGGTATAGTTTTTAACTTTATTTATTATTGAACAGTAGTTAATGTTATGTTTCTGAAAGAGCCATACGCTTGTTCTCCGGCTTGAAAAAATTAAACTGTTCAAACTGTAAGGTGAAGAATGCAAGAGAATGGTTTCCCGTTACTTGTCACTCTTGCTGAAGGCTTGCTATAGTGAGACCCATTGAAGGATTGTTCCCTGTCACAGACATCCTTTTTTTTTTTTTACCTGCAAGCAACAAATATTTGTGCGTCTATATATGATGTTGTTGCAAATAGCAATCGAAAACTTAGCGATCCATAATATCCCTAACACTTCGAAAAGTGTGCATCGGTCATTGATATTTTTTTTTTCTTCAAATAAACTGGCAATCAGTGCCTGCAGTAAAAAACTAAGAACAATTCTCTATATTAATACTTTTTACCTGCCCCTTTACCATTAGTGATGATATCTTTTTTTCTTTTTCAACCTCAGCCTCTGGCAGGCAGTCTTATGTAACTTTAATTTCTTTAATGGACTGATTATGATTTGATGAACAAATACAATGACAAATCCTGAACACTGCTGGAGAAACGCCCGTTTGCTCTTTGTCTGATTGTTCTTACAGAACTGCAGAAAGTTGGTGCAGATGGGACTGAATGGAAATGTTTCATATGATTGCGTATGCAGAGTTGGTTTGAATTTTAGGGACAGCTGTGAGGTGAAGGAGAACGGGTGAAAGTCCTCTGCTAAATCTGTACAAACATATTCCATACATCCTTAACATGTAACCACGTGTTTACTGCAGTGTTTCGTTTTGAGGTGAGGGTTAATCGCTTGGCTTGGATCACTGAGGCCTGCTCGGTGTTAATTGAATAGAATGGAAAGTCTCTCTAATTGCTGAACACAGGGCTGAAGGCGGCTGTGTCCTTAGTAAGTGTGAGAGCTCCAGTTCTGATAGTGCTGCTAATGCAGTGTTGCCTAGGGAACACTTCCCAGGAACTTGTCTCTGCAAACTTGGATCCCAAGCCCAGTGGGTGTGACAACAGGAATGTGGCCACCTCACTGGATGCTCGGGTATCTTAGAAGCACGTGTGCGCACAGCTTTTGTAGAATCTCAGGGGACCCATTAATTTCCCCTCTAAAATGCACTATTGGGAAAAAATGTGCACAGTGCCAGGAATGCAGTTGTAGTTGCCTTGAATTTAATTGTCACAAGGTGGCAGCACTGCAAACTTAAAACAAAAAGTCAAAGGTTGAGAGTAGTGCCACTTCACAGAAATGTTTCACTAGTCAGTGCTGCAACGACTGGTTCCACAGACTTATCTCTGGTGTTGCATTTGATGTCTTGTTTTCTAGCTAACATCAACACACCAAAGCAATGACATTATGCAAATATTTGCAGTCAGCGTTGACAGCGTTTGAATGATGACACCTTCAGATTGAAGAAAAAAAAAGCGGTCACGCTTGCGTAAACCAGGAAGAAAGCTCAGACTAATAACACTGAAAGCATGGTTCATGACTTTGGACTGTTGCTGCTCTTTAATTTTTGCCTCGTTTACAAAGGAAATGAAGCCAGAAGACAAAGTTTTGGCACTTGATGTCTTGCCCTCAAAAGGGTTGCAACCAGGTCAATCCATCAAAAACATTTTAACAAAAAAATCATCACAGAGAAACTGATCATCTTTGACCATGCGTACAGTGTTTCCTTCAAACTGTAGATGGCTTGCTCTCCCCTCTTGTGTGAAGCACACTGCAGGCTGTGACTGTATGACCCATGACCTCTCTCGAATTGAATTCTGTGGCAGTAACCACTGAGCCGCAAGTTGACCGTTGTTCTAATGTACTATCTTTATTTTCCAGAGGTCAGTAATGTGAGTCTCCACCAGTTGACACAACTTACACCAGGGCTAAGAGCCAGAACCTGGGGACAATTATTAGTTCTTTAAACTGGGGGTTTTGGTCTTTATCTCCAGATAGTCTTATCTAGGTGCCACATGCAGACAATTATGGCTACAGTTTGAAGCCTACAGAGTTTATTTCTTTGAGAACTGTACATGTCTTGGCTCAGAGGGGGAACTGTTAAAGACTACAAAGTATATGTAAACAGTAATGATGTCCCACAGCATGCAGTGTGATGTAGTGGTAAGGAGGCTTGTAACCAAAAGGTTGCTGGTTTGATACCCCCTGGGGGCACTGCTGCTGTATCCTTGGGCAAGCTGTTGCCTCAGAATTGCCTCAGTAAATATCCAGCTGTATAAATAGGTAACGTAAAATTACACCCTGTATAAGCATAAGAGCATATAGAATAAGAGCATCTGCTAAATTACAATAACGTATAGGACATTCTTATTTCCCCATTCGCAAGTCCCAAGCTTTGACTCTCTTTTGTGGCCAATTCAGTGCATTGGAGAACTTCTATTTTAAAAGTCGACTTTTACTTTAAATGGAGATCATCCATAATTTTACTGAGGAAAGCTGAACATCGTATCATTATCATAAATACCACAAATGTTGCAAGGGGCGCGCAATGAACCCTCCTCCCAGCTCCCAGCGACTGCGTCTCTCCGGTTTCAAAGGAATAATCCTCTCTCATGCAAACATGCTAACCGGTAGGTCAGCAGATGACATTTCATCTGTGGAGGCCAGCTTTTAACACAACGACGTTATGTGTGTTAACACACTGTGGATGATGACCAGTGGCCGGAGTGGCACTTGACTAATTGCTGTGAACAAGGGCTGCAATTATTTTCATTACAAGAGGCCAGCCCCCGCACCAGGTGTCATTAAGATAACCATTAAGGCAATAGCATTATCCTAGCGATCAGCACCGTAAGAGCCACTTCAGATTGCCACTCCGGAGCAAAGGACACGGTCTGACATGCAGAGGCCAGTGCCATGACAGCGTATGGACCGGGTGGGGGCAGCTTCAGTGCCTCTCTGCAGCACACGTTTATTTTTTGCTTCTTTTCCCAACCGTTTCCCTGGTCGGATCAACAGACTCTGACTAATTCTAGCGGCTTACGTGCGTCGTCGTTCCTGTGTCACAGCCACTACATTACCGATACCAGAACCGACATCCCACTCGTTGACGTGGTTTCAAGCAAGTTGCAAGATAAATAGGGCGTGTTCCTCTTCTTGTATGGAATCCGTGTACATATTGAAATGAGCAATGGGAAATTATACCTTTTCATTTATGATTTATAGAATAATATAATGACAGGCGATTAATTTGAATGTGATAATCATGTCAATATGAATTTCTGTGCATGCCTTCTAAAAACTCCAGAAAAGGGTTAAATCATCATGAAAGATATTAATATATTTTAGCTTGTCCACTAGTAGTAGCTATAGTAAGGCTAGAATGATAAATCCCAAAAATTATGTTACAAGTGAGTATATGACCCTAAAAGAACCTACAACCCTGGCCTGCATTCTTTGTTGCACACATTGCTTTGCTGACATGCAGTGGATTAATTTGATATCCAATCAAATTAATCCAGGACAAATTTGTATTCCAAGAGCCACAACAATAATAAAAATTATTGAAACATTATTATTAATACATTTACTTCTGGGGGAAAAAAATGAACATTCCTATTTTTTCATATAGCCATGTGAATTTTTGTGAATCTTATATGAAAGAGACCATAGCTCCATAAAGTTTTTTTTTTTTTTTTTTTTTAATGTAGTACTATTGTAGACTGGGTCACTACTAATGGAAAATCTCAGCCCAGGTGGTCACAGATACGTTATCCTAGATCTACAGCCTCCTGCACTTTCTGGAGCTCAGAAGTGAAGAAAATGCACTGTTTGCATAGCTCACATCACCGTTAGCGAAGGCAGCAAATGTGCCACTACAAAGAGAGGGTTGTTATCTCCCTTCCTTTCAAAATCAACTATAATGTCAGTGTCATGGTGGCGTGATGGGCTGAAATACTGTGTTCACTTTAAAAAAAGGCACTTTTGAAGTCCCATTATAAGGAGCAAAGCAATGACTAATCATGTGCAATTTATACATACTAATAGCATTCACAGTTTGTGTTGTCTAATGTCAAAATTATCTTAATGGCATGGGAGATGGATAATTAATACTAGAACAGGACAACCAGTGTCGTCACATGACTTTACTTGGGCTCATTAAATGTTGCAATGAGGAACCAGTGTATTAGATAGACTGGATTATTTTCCTTTATCTCCTTTTTTTAACACGGAATACGCAGCACTTGCTCTAATGTGGTGGTGACCAATAATTGGTATTCATTATTTCTCTACATTTGAAAGCAATACATGTTACCATATTTAAAGCTAGATTACATACCCCTAAGAAAGCTTAGACCAATCACATGTGAGGAATTATGGAGGAAATATGGTCCCTAATAAACCATGTGCCACCAGGTTTGTCTTTAATCATCATTTATTTTCATCACAAAAATATCATCCAAAAAGTATCTGTATTTCACCATTTATGTAAAACACAGTAACTTTCAGTATTAGGAAGTACTGCATGGCTTTTACATTGCAGTTCCTGTGCTCCATTACGGCTTAGCCTTTTTATGAACAATAAAGTAGATGTGAGAAATGTAATATTGGAGAATTCAAGTCTTGACCTTTTACTTGGTAAATTTATTCCAAGAAAGGTAGAAAATCTAATTTGATTTTGTTTACCTTTCAAGGTAATGATTGAAATGTGTTCATTGACAAAAAACAGGCGGCAGGCTGAGTATATCCTCACGCAGTAAACTAAAGGCACACCCATTTAGTATCTAATTAAATAAAGTTTCAGTACAGAGATACTGCAAAGTTCAGTCTATAAACTGGACATTGGTTTATGTCTGTATACCTCTAAAATGTATATATTTGCATTTAGGCATTCAATAGTAATTCTATCTGAAATGATGTACTTTTGTACCTGCTGAATATGACCAGACTGTCTTCTTAATGCTCAAAGACAGATGAACTCTGGGTTGTGTTTAGCATCACTGTTGGAGAAGCATATTTGATTCACACCGGAAACCATTTGCCATGAATGACGCGATCTGTCCTGTTATTAAGTACAAACACGTGGGATCTGATGCATAGCTCAGGCAGAGAGTGTAATCCTATTCAAAAATTCCCACTACATGAAGATAAGCCTTCACACTCCTTTAACAAAAAGAACTTTCTGAGATTTCCTACAATAGTCAGGCAATAGTTAGCATGTATTGATAAAATAATGGAGAAGAAAAACATATTCATGTACTACAGAGACATAAACAGATACTCCCAAATAAATAAAGTAAAATTCATTCAGGTATAGAGGGACCATTGCTGAAAGCTTGCTTTCCATAGCTCTTTTTAGCATCACTACACCCTCATGAGACCTATTTCCTGTAGACCTTGAGAAACTGCCCAAGAGAAAAAAAGAGAAATATCACATGCAGGAGACACAAGCCTCCTTAACAACACATTTATATTTGCATTTAGCCACTTGACCGACGCTCGTACCCAGAATGATGGCCCAAAGGTATAAGAGGTTCACATGAATATCAGCACTTACAGAAAATAACAGACCGTACGTGTCAATTTGTCACACACTTACACATTTAATAAACAGTGCCAGTCTGGATACAGAAAAAGTGTGACATCAAAAACATTTCATAATTTCATGGCAATTTATTTTTCAGTTTCAGTTATTCCATTTCAGTGTTGGTGCACTGTATTTGCCTCTTAGCATATTGCTCTCCATTGAGGTTGTATCTGTCAATAATATTCCTAAAGTATGCTTAAGGGTGTCCCAGAACAGGAGAGGTCCCAGAACAGGAGAGGGCTGGATACCCTTACTTGACTGGGTAGTACATTAATATTTCCTTTTGTCTTTAGTCTGATAATGGTTATTACTATATAATCCTACAATCTGTAAATTTGTTGAGTGGTGGGACAGCTGAAATAAGGCACTATTACAATATTTAACCTTTTTACGGTAGATTTTTCTGGCTTGCTCTTCCCAGTGCTCATCCAGTCTAAATAATTTTTCACATTTGAGGGGCCCTTCTAAATTCTTTTCAAATGGACTTTACTACACTGATTTACGAGTTAAGGAAGGTTACTGAAAAATGTTACTGTTTTAATTTTGAAAGAAAAGTTTGGTCCGCTTTTGAGATTAAAATAACCGCTTATCAGGTTGGCTGCAGACTCAAAAGTGAAAACATCAATTACTTTAACACCCTGCTAAGGTTAACAACAATGGTTTTTGTCAGTAACATTTCTTTTTCACAAAGGAACAGAAAATAGAGACACTTTTTTCCCCAAACTGTAAATGAGTGAATTCCATCTGGAGTCATGATGACGATGCAAAATGAGTGTAAGATACAATATATGCTTAAAGGAATCCTGTTAATTTTAACCTTAAAGCAATACAGTCAAGCTCATTGTTAAAAATAAAAAAAAATTAAATTGGATTTCAAAGTCCACTTCTATTCACATCTAAAAGGACCCCATCTGGGAAAAACAGCATTTGGGTGTCCATTGGTAAAAGCAGTATATGAAAATATCTTATAAAAGGTTGTTTTCCAGCTTGACTAAGCTATCTGTTTATATACTGTTATGAATAGCCTGTTTAAATAAGCCAGGATTTAGCTAATGTAAATATGAATTGGCCTGTGGTTGTTGTGTCATTTCCATGACGTCCAGGTTTACTTCAGCCAACACTGGGACCAGCCTCTGATTCTCACTTTCTGATATGATGCCTGCCATAGCCAAAAATGGGCTTCCATAATAATATTTGTGACTTTGTAGAATGAAGAATGGGGACATTTTCATTGCTAGATGCTCCCAACAGATAAAAAGTTCACCAAGCAAAAGTCTACCATTTTACACATTTTCCTGTATTGCTATACCTCTGTGACACCCAGGACTCGTAACCTTCAGAATGGTCTGGACAGTGTGTGGTGGTTTCATTTATATGGTAGTCTTTGGATTGTCTCACAGCTCTTCAAAGCAAAACACCTGGATTTCCTACATGGCATTATTTCCTACCTCCGTGGGTGTTAAACACAAGACGCTCATTACATGGTTAATCTGATATTGCTAACATGTTGTTAGTGAGTAGTGTAAGATGTTCTGCGTTTCCTTGGGCGGGCGAAAACTGGCATCAGTGGTACCGCATTAAGGCTGACAAAAGTTGGTTTGTAAATGCTAATGATGTGTGAAGTGCCTCAAACTGACGTGGCTGGAGCAAAAGAGAAACCATCCATGCCTCCTGGGCATCTGAGAAAATGGATCAGTGAGATGTTAGTGTTATTAAGGCATTGCGTGTTATTTTTATACTGCATCCTACTGTTGTCTTGCGTTGACTAGGAATACATTTATATGCCCCTCTTTGGAGGGTTATCTCTGTCCCTTTTCTGCCTTTTGCCGTTCATAATGGACTAGTGCTTCTACCTTGCTCATTTTCTTCGTCTTAAACCCCAATGTCTACACATATAGGAAAGCCTAATCATTGACATTTTGCATCTCCTATTTTGTTTGATGGTTGTGCCCAGTAAGACAGGTCTAAAAGCATGAAATTACAGGTCTTTTTCCTTGCTTGTTTAGCCTGATATTGTGGAAAAAACTAAACAGAAGAAAGAGCTTAAATGCAGGATATGCCCAGCAATCTGTGACAGGGGTAACATGACCTCGGCACTACAATACCCACACTGGCAGCAGCAAGCTCCATTTCAGGATTATAATGCTCTGAGTCTGTACAAAAGCATATCTGAGTTTTGACACGTTTTTATACTGGAAGCACCTGCGACCAGAATGGCCAAGAAATCCAAACTGTTTAATATGGACTATTCTTCCACCTCTAAGTCTTCAGGATCACAGTGAAATTTCACTGCAGTGGTGTTGTGTGGGAGAAAGTTATATTAGTGATTTGTTTAGAAAATATGGGACAACTTACATTTTACATAAAATCCTTTTACCCAGCTGGATGTTTGCTGAAGCAGCTCTGGTTAAGTAGTTCTGAAGTATACTATGACACCCTTGGGAATTGAGCCTGCAACCTCTGAGATTCAACCCCCACTCCTTAACCACTGCGTATCACCAGCAGGGACTTGGGTCAGTGAGGACCAGCCCTTACCCAGGGGCAGTTGTAGCTGGTGACCCATCATAAGGTATAGGGATGAGGCTCCAGGGATGCAGTGCTGTGTTGCTCTGTGGTGTAGCAATGTTCAGAGTCAGCCATGATTAAAATCCAGTCCAGGGTGAGGTCTGTACAGCTCCTAAAGTGCATTTACAGGTCAGAGGGAGCAGTTTCCCCCTCTTGCGAGATGACTGAAACCCTTCCCTCACCTCCATTTCCATAGAGCTCTCAAACCCAGATTAGCACTGGTATTTTATGGAATGCCCAATTAGTAGGCATACTAGGTATCTCATCTACTGAAGCTCCAAGTGAAGATTTGGGAGGAGAATTGTCAGACATACCTTATGCAATTTACCAAACCTAGACAACCTGGTCCTGTCCATAACTACAAAAATCCCACTCACCATCACCTTTCCATGTCAGCTGTTCACAGCATCCCTTCTCCACCCCTATCCTTTCCCAGTTTATGATGTCCACTTAGGGGGTCAACAACTTCTGCCCGTGGCAAGGTGCCACCCCTTTGTCGGACTCCAAAAGGAGAAGATGCCATGCTTGCAGAGGAATTTTACAGGACTTTTGATTGCAGTGTAGTGGACACATTATGGCATAATGTTATAATGTTGTATGGACACATTATGGCAGATGTCAGATGTGGACACCATCTCAGGTGGTAAGTGGATGAGAGACACAATTAAAAAACTGTATATTAGGTAATTGCTCATTTGATCACCCTCTACAGGGCGGGGCAGCAACTACAACACAACAAGGCAAACACAAAAGGGACCGATTCTGAAAGAGCCCTCTTACAGGGGCTGGGAGGATGTGCAAGACACAGGTCTGATTTAGGGTTTGCTGAGCCAGGACGTACTGTGGGCGTACCCTGCAGGTGTGAGTTCATGTCTGCTAGGCTGTTGCTGACCAAGGTGCTGATGGACTCCCAGGCTTTGGGAGACGATCACAATGGCCAGTCGTAGTCTGCCAAAAGTGGGAGCTGCCCATTCTTCTCTCTGCCCTCCACTGACTGGAATGAGCGACTGCGAATTTACAAATCTTTCATAGCTATAGTGTAGCAGTGTAACAAAACTGTAATGAGCTGCGTCAAATCTGTGAAAAAAACAACCACTTTCAAATAAGTGGCCCATAAAATTGCACAGAAGTAACACCCTGGTAACATACTCTTGAACTGAATGCCCAACCAAGTGAATGTTTTCATTTTATTGTACTGCTCACTGCAGCTATCAAACCTGATACTGTGCACAGAAGTGAAAACGAATTGGTGTTTGCTTGACAATAACAACAACGCAATCTTTTGATCAGTTACACAATGCTATATCTTGAAAACAATTTGACAATCGTATATAAATGTCAGTTGTGCATGGAAATAAATACTTGTGGCATATAATTCTGTTATTGTCTGTTGATTATTTGAATATTTTTATTGGATGTACGCAAGTCTTAAAAGTAAATCTCTCACTGCTTTCTATTACACAGTATTTTGTTTCCGTTTCATATTAAAGTTCGTGAAAATTCTGTCTCAGGAAAAGAACCTTACATTTCATTTGATCAAAGCTAAAGGCAAAATTGAAATATCAATGGATTGAAATCCCTTATAAATCACTCACCCATTTGTTTGGATTAGATGCTCTTGAACCGTAGCAGCCTGGTAATTTCCCCTATAATTTAATACTCAGAGAGACTATAGCCTTATCAGTGTCAGTTTATGTCTTTAAGTGAACTTTAGAACTTGATGATGTACACTTGTGCTTTTATCATTATCTTGTAATCAGACCCCAGTCCTACATTTCCATTCATGGAAAAGGACGCATGTACAGGAAGACATATCGATCTAAAAAAACCTGACATTTTCGTTCTTCAAACATGGTTGGGGAATAAATAAATTGATGGTGATGTCAGAATAACGTCATCTTCTCTCCTCTTAACGCAAAGCAGGCAAATCATAATTCGATATAATAATCGAACTTTAATTCAACGACATATCTCAAAAGACTTCCTTAGAGCCGTGATAAAATAAGTTGGCATTCTTAATAAAGTGGTGATAGAACTGTACCGCGTTAAGACGTCAAGGGGCAGTTTTTTTTTTTTTTTTTTCAAATTTGGCATATTAAATAAAAGGCAGCGCAAACGTTCCCCATTCTAGTGCACGCCGAGAACAACCAGACAATGGAATTGTTGTTTTAGGAATATATCATATTTTGTTACATAGAGTGTATTTGTTTCTTGTGAAGTTATTGGTAATTCTACATATCTCTTCGAACAATCACCTGAAAACACTCAAGGTAAGATCAGATTGTATGTAGGTGTAGTTTACAGTAATAGCAATGTCAGATCGGTTTAAAATACTTGCTAATTGTACATTTGGTTTTGCTTATTTTAAATTAAAGTTGTATTTTTGTTTATAGCACGTTGAATTTGACTTTGAAGTAAGATTTAGTCCCCTTCACCTAACCGATTGTGCATGTTTTTTACACCTCGTAGATGCAGAAGTGCTTCGGTGTCGTCTGCGTTTCCCTCATCTTTTCCGCTGCTTTGTCAGAGACTGTTGGGTTTGTAATTGCGGTAAGATGAACTTTCAGTCGATTTACTCCTTTGTCTCTTCATGGTGTGTTTATTTGATGTTAAAATTACAAGCATTTTCCGCAGGACAATTTTTGCAGAATACTTGTCTATGCAGTTGCATCGGTAAAATAATAATTAAAAAATCAATTTAATTAAAATGCTAATGCAGCTGAAATTATTGCGTTAATGTAACGTGCTTAAATATCTTACCAAATTTAAACAGGAATGGAGCTATATTAAGTTAATGCGTGTTGCTGTGTCTAAGAGTTCAGGGATCACTTTGCACTGTAATTTGAAGGGACTGGCTTTAAAGAGAGTACGGGTTTGAATGCATTTTCTGTCACTGGAGAGGTATGACCATTGAATTGTGTGTAATGTAGTTTAATGTTATTTTATGACCATTTTATTTAATGAAGTTTCTTTTTTTTGGTTTCATTTTCCTCTGAAAAGTATTTGTGAATGTGACTGCTTCAGTACAGCAAAGGAACAGCACTGTGGTGAAACAATGATCATAATAATGACAACAACAATAGCTGTTAGCTGCAGGATAGTATTTGGATTGTTGTTATTTTACGAGCACATTTACTCAACGCTTCAAAACTTCACACACACACACACATACACACACGCACACACATGCACACACATGCACACGCACAAAGGAAGCACACACAAAAGATGTATATATAAAATATCAGGTTAGATCTGGCATTAGAACATGAATTTTCTGCCTGACGTGCTATCTTTTCCCATAGTCTCCTTCACAGGCCAAAGAGAAACGGGGCTGGACACTGAACAGTGCTGGGTATCTCCTTGGGCCCCGTGAGTCTCTCTCTTTGCTGTATTATCTTATGTTTGAGACATTGACTGCCCCGTGGCATTGTTGCCGCGCTGCCTGTGCAATTTGCAACAGCACAGACACTCAAAAATAATTTGCCATGTTTGAAGAATTTAATCCTTTCCCACATGGTCTCTGTCTTCCTTCGATCTCAGTTCTGAGTACATAATTTCCCATAATGCTCTGCATTCCCTCGCATGTGCAGAAATGTAGCTCCAAATTCCCTGGATGTATAGCAGCATTCTTTAAAAGATGTATGCCCGCCTTCCTGTTGGGACTTGATGAAACGATGACCAGTACTGCATTTTCATTATGGAGATCAAATCAAAATGCTAACATCCCACCGTCATATAAATAGCCAAAATTTCTACAGCCTTTCTGTAGAAAAATCATTTTTTACAGCCTCCTTTTGGGAGGGTTTGATTAATATTTGCTTAAAAAATGTGCCCCTTGACTCTAGCTATAAAAAAAATTCCTGAGGAGCTACTTATGAAGGAGGTTTGCTGAAATGTAGGGTTTAAAATCAAATGGAAAGCCCTGTAATGAAAATCTCTGACCAGGAGCAGGTTAGATGGCACCCTTTTAAAGGGACACTTTATTTGAATTAGCATGTCTTTTGCATGAGATATAAAGGAGTAATTATATATCTGACTGGCCATTCAGTCTAAAGCATACTTTTGCATGTTGAATCCTTTTGAAATGTATAAGGCTGGTTGAGGTCATATGTCTTAAGGTGTCAGTATTTTACATTATAGTATAGATAATTATATAGATCAGGTATCTGTACATCTTGTAGATGCAGCATCCATAGTGTTGAAGACCTTTTCTGTCCAGTAGCTCCAAACATCACTGATTATTGCATAGTGTAGTTGATTCTAGCCAGACTCAGACTGACCTTTCCACTGAGGGATGAAGGAGCTTATTTCATGCCACTTCCCTCTATCCCTCTAGTTGGGAATAACAGGAATTTCAAATGCGTAAACCTCAGTGCTTGCCTTACTTTCAAAAGCATATTCTTTCATCTGAAAATTTGATGGATACTATTTAATGTGGCGCATTGGACACAAGACTAAAAATGTTATTATATCTTTGTTGGATTTCATTGTATGGATTTCATTTTCAGTGGTTCATTTTCAACAGTTCATCCTCTTTAATCCTCATATGAGATGTCTACCCCTACTGTGCTGGAAAATAACTGCTAACAACTTCACTACTGGGATCAGAGGAAATATTTTAATATAGAGCCCTAATTCCACAAAACAGCATGTGCGCTGCCAAGTCCCTGTTTGAGCTCTCGATAGCAGCACTTTCCTCTGCTGTTACTGTTGTGCCTAATGGGTAATAACCTGGACCTATTACTTGTTTATCTTTTTTTTGAAAAGCTCCAAAATTCATGAAATCTGTCTTATCATTTTCCCAATCTGTTTTATTTCTGTGTTCTGATAAAGACACTTCCAAACCTAAGGCAAACAGTGAGTTTGTGCATGTATCAGTGTGTGCATGCTTGCATGTGACCGTCATGTACAGTGCTTTTGCAGAAGAGATTTCACGCAATCCATTCATTTAATACACAAATGATATACAAGCTCAACTATTTGGAAAAAATTGCTCTAATGCAAATATGAAAACTGAAAATCTGAGAGGAGTACGCCACCTGTCAGTGGAGAGAGCTGTTCTGTGTTGCTGGGTTTAATGAAGGATGTGCTATCTGTTTGTAAAGCATTGAAGAAACGTATGCCTGGGTTAGCTCAAACGGTCACCACCATGATTCAGGTGAAAATTCTGTACAGATAAGAAGCACTCTTAGTACAAGAGGGAGAGATGAGCTGGTTGGACATTGTAACACCCATTTTATGACTTGGATTCAAATCAATTCTAAATACACTGTATTGACTGTGTGTAGGTCTGGAGTTTATTGTCCTGGGATTTCAGACCTGTTTCCATTTCTTGGAATAGGAAGACTGTGGATAAAGACACGCGAACAGTAGAAACAGCAGAGAGATGATAAGCACAGTGGAGATATAGCAAAAACAGAATCATCTATCAGAAAAAAAACTTGAAAACAAAACATGCCCCTTTGTCTTAATCAGAAAAGAGGGGGAAAAGTTGTCTTCAGCACCCAAGGTGGAAAACCATGTTCTGTTAAAGAGCTTGTAATGTTATGTATATGAAAATGCTTTGCACTCCTTTAATTTGAATTGCAGTATACCTGCCAAGCTGCATGGAGTTCTTTGGTAAACGGTTGCTGTCACCTTCAAGCTCTGCTTTTTCAGTTCTCAAAAACCCCCTCTTATGCCAACTTCACAATGTCATACATATGTGTCAAGGACAATGCCTCAGAAATTTATCTGGATTTCATTCCCTGCCCAAATATCAATGAGGATGAGAGTGTCCTCATAGGTTATTGTGGATTGGCAGTTTCCATGGTTGCAAGCTTGTAGTTATTTGCCATTAACACTGTCAAAATTGTAAATTACACATGACCTGATGGGAAGCTGTTTATCAGCTGACTTTTCGCAGTGTACACCACATCAGATCCACCTCACCCTCTTTGAGCACAGCAGGAGATCTGAGTCAGATTACCTGAGAATTGTGTCATTTCCCCTTCACTTCAGATTTACAGAAAAAAGAGGAGGAGGACAACTGCTTGGTAGATGTATAACGTTCTGGTCTTGCAGGCTGCTGATGTTTATACAGGAACTGTTCTCTGATATGATTCTTTTGACTTTCATGTTCATTGGTGCATGTTACTAGTATTTACACAATAGAAGACAAGAGAAGGAAATCTTGAGCCTGCTCTCTTAGATGTATACCAAACACACTTTTTAGAGTGTGTAAAGGCACAAGTTCTTAGCAGCCTTTCATTTAAAAATGACTTTGGTTTCCTTCATGTTCAGGATCTGTACAATGCACTGAATTTTGCCATTATGAACTCCGATGTCCCTCTCTGTGCTTTCCTGGTAGATTGGAGATCATAGAGATTTACACTTATGTGTGCAATGCAATAAGATTAAAAAGCAGCTGTGTGATTGGCGGGAGAACAATATGGTTTTAGGAGCACTTGGTCACAGTAATTATTCATTATGAATGACTACTGTGTGTAAGCACAATTTGGGCCAATTGAAACAACCTCAGCGGGGATTTAAACCTCAGGTTTAATCCATGTGCCTTTACTGGATGAGATTAGGAACGTCTGTTCCAGGCCTCATATTGTTCAGTGTTCCAGTGGCGTAAACTTGAGGTTTAAACCCCTGCTAAGTTTGTTGTGATTGGCTCAGTCAGAGTTTTGAGGTGGGCGAAAGCTGTGTGCTCTTGCTCAGAGAATTTGTGTATTTTAGTCTGATCACAGTCTCCTCAAAATGTCACACCCTTTTCGGTTCTGTCCTTTGTGATTGGTCTGCCATTAAGACAATGGAGTGTGTTCAGAGTAGTTGTGAAGCTTGATTTTGTCTGCTCTGCTGTCTTCTACCCAGTGGAGTCTGCCTTGGTTTTTGGTGGTTGATTTGGTTTTGTTGATGTGTGGTGAGTCCCTCCTCCCTTGTAATTACTAAAATTTGTTATTGGTGTGTTATTTACATTATATTACATTTCCTCAGCAGATTCATTGCTCAGGAGTGACTTCCTTTACATATCTTACAATTTTTTATGTTATCCATTTGTAAAGTTGGTAATTTCTAAGAACAATCAGATTAAGTACCTTGTCTACGAATATAACAGCAGTGGCCCACCTGGGAATCAGACTAGCAACTTTGGGATAGTATGAAATCAGTGAACTACTGGCAAGTTGTGAAAGCTTTTTTTGGCTTTGTAATGCCCTTTGAATGATGTAATGTACCACAGTAAGAAGGCAGGCTGCATACAGTAGTGTGGAGGCAGTGGGTGGGCAACAAGATGGGGCAGCATAGCTGTGTTTAGGGAACTGTTTCAGCTTTGGCTAGGGCCAAAGGCTGTGTGTTGTTACTGCCATATTAGTTTAATGGCTGCTCTGTCTGTGCTGTCTTTGTTTTGTGGACAGATGCCATTGACAGCCACAGAACCATCAACGACAAGCATGGCCTAGCAGGGAAGAGAGACTTGCTCATGGGAGATGACTTCAGACCAGGTGAGGGCCATGCCGCTGACCTCATACAGCCTACTCTGCAGAGGGGCCAATGTACAGCAGACTGGGGCAAATTATGCCTCAATTGCTAAGGCCTTTCTGATGTGTTGCAGTCTACACCTCAGCCAAAAGCCTCACCTTGGTGTCTTCTGCTTCTGCAGGTGCTTTGAGAATAGCAGATGAGAACGTAATCCACACCATCGCTGACTTCTTAACGTATTTGAAACTAAGAGGTGAGGCTAATGTGCCTATCCGCTATCAGAATAGATTATTTCAGGCTGTTCATCTTATATTCCTGTGTGTTCTACATGTGCACTGCAAATGTATCCTATCAGTGTTAATGCATAAATACTTTCTGCTTCAAACAAAATACCGCTTTCTTTTTCGAGGCGAAAGAAGCATAAAGGTGTAACTTCACATTAACTATATTTGTGCCCATGGCATCTGTCATTTTATTGACATACTAACAATGTACTTTCATTTTTAAAAATCTTTCAGAAATGGAAACATTTGACAGTCTACCCTCTTCAATCACGGATGACATGGATGAGATCAACGAGGCCTAAGATGACCTGACGCTGCACATTGTGACTACTGCTTCAGAACCCTTAAACCTCTCACGTGCTTAACTGTCAGCCTCCGTATTTGGGCTACGACAGCTCGTCTCTGCTGTGATACCTCTCATTCTCTCAGCTGATTGGCTGGTTGGTTGGTTTGAATAAACATGAATAAAGCTATTTAACTGCATCAGCTCCTACTAATTTCTGTCTTTTTTTAACATTGTGTGCTAGCTTCTGCTAGTACTCTGTTTTAATTAGTTTGAATGTGCAAATATAAACATTATGGGATTGCACGAAATTAGCAGCCTGTGTCAGATTTCTCAGAATTAGACACAAATGCATTATGTATACTTGTGCCTTACTACAGACACGATGGATGTATGTAATATATGAGTAATCAGAGAAACAGTTTCCCTGGGTATACTGCATGATCCTTTTCAATCCAGAAGTAACAGCCAGATGTAATGAAATGCTCTCTTCCACACTCCATTACGTTTACAGCAACCACAAAAAACTTAATTTAATGTGAATCAGACAATGCTCCCAAATGCTCAGATCATTGGCAGTCTAAACTGAGGGATGGAAATCTATATGATATGTGAGCATAACTCTGTATAGCTCTGTTAAAGTTATCTGACACTCAGGTGTTGTCCACCCATGTCAGTGCACACCCTACCTTATGCTCAGGCAAAGGCCCATACACATGTTCCCCACTGATTCCAGGTCAGTGGCATGACAGCTAGTCAAGATGGAGACATTGTCCAGCAGAGCTCTCTGGATGCCACTGCATGTGATATGAAATGTTATGCGAAATGTTATTACTCCACATGTGCCATCTGTTGGATCAGTGGAGGTTCTCTGAGGTACAAAACTCTCACTTACCCAGAGATATAATACTGTACACTTGATATATACCTGCTAATGAATATCCAGGCCTGATACATCCATCTCTGAACTAACTTTTCCTCTCATGCAAATCATATGGATGTGCACTATTTAATGGTTAAACAATTGTAACCGCTAGAGAGACATTGCAAGCGATGCAGGAGTCATTTACTCATCTGTCTTTGGTGATTATTTCCCTCTGTTCCAAGGCTTAGATATTATCACAGAGTGTTCACAATGCTATTGAGGAGAAAATACTATATTGAGCATGTGGGAGGTGGAATCGGTGCAGACTTTACAAGAATCAAATCACAGACTCCCATGCTGCAGAAAGTGGCATTAACAGGCCTGGTCCATTAATCCAAGCTGCAATCATTGTTCACTCTCGGCATTATCTCTGCCACTGCATACATGTCAGAACAAAACATGAAGATCAGTGTTGCTGTTCCTTTAAAAACATACTGATAGCTGAAGCAGGTGTTTGACAACTGTGCAGCAGTAGGTGGGCAGGAAAGGTAGCACTATTAGTAAATTTGCTGAAATATGTGAGTGTCGAATTATCGTTTATTCCTATTCCTGGAATTGTGCAAGAATTTTCGAAATGTTTTCAAATTTGGCTATATAACAAACTGCCAGGAACAGAAAAAACTTAACTGCAATATGAATCACCCTACTCTTATATTACATGATCTCAGGCAGACTTTTCAAGACAGTTCAATTTTATTTTGATGATAGGAACATTTTTGCAATTTCCTTTCTGCATTTCGCATCTGAATGTGAGCGCTCGTTGCACATCCCTCAGTCCCGCAGTTCTCACTTGCCTGCACTGTAAGAAATAATAATAAAAAAAATCTACAGACATTTAAGGAAACGAACGACAAAGAAAATTTATTTTGAGCATTAGCGTGTGGGTCAGCGCTCGCATCCTCAGATCCTTTCTCTTAATCATAGCCTACCCCATTTCCGCCACTTAGGCTACTGCAAACAGAAGGCTTTTACAATATATAATTTGGGAAAAGTTTACGCTAACAGTAACACTGTTTGCTAACGATGGTAATTTCATTGTGCACGCTTACAATAAACAGTTATCCAACGCCTCACTAGCACGGCACGTGACAACAGTTCAGTGAGGCGATTAGCTGGTTATGATTGAAGGAATTAGCTAGCGCCGCTGGCCAATTTACCATATTATCAGATCGACGGTCATCGCACTTAAATACCCAGCAAGCTAGCGAGCTAGTTACACAGTTTGTGTTTTTGGTATTTGATCTGAAATCTAGGTAAGGATTTACGGAAGCCTTCGATTCGCTATCATGGTGCTTGTCAACTGGTGTATCGCAGCTAGTTAGCCTAGCTAGCTAATTACCCCATTCCCTGCTGACTAAAAGCAAACTAGTAAGATAACTGCGGCTCGATCATGATAAACTAGCTGTCTTTTATCGCTAGTTTCTCCAGATTGTTGCCAGAGGATGTTGGCTATATTGGCAAATTAGCTAGCCACCGATACTGTAAAATGAAAATAAGAGGTTTCTATTGTCATGTTTCTGAATCTGTGAAAACCGCTAGTTGTATAGTTGCGGGTTGCGGTCTACTTTTTTCCTGTTGGATTAGAAAGAGTACAATAATTTAGCTATAGTTACACACTCAAGTGACAGCACATACAAACTATTCATTTCTTAGTATACCGGTTAGCTTGTCCGGCCACTGAAACTTTAGAACGTGTACCCATGTGCATTCATTTTGTTGGCAAGCAGCTGAAACTGTGTGTTTGGTGTACAGAGCGGCATGACAAGCTATACAGAGCAGGAGCAATGTATAATCCACAACGATGACACCAAGACCTCACCCTCCCAAAACGAAGACCATATGATCAGTCAGCCCCATGAGGTCACACCCCGACCACCAAGTGGGGAGGGGGCGGTGCAGAGTGGACTGGATGAACTAGGCTGGCCATTCAATGGGGAGGATGATGGTGGAGCCACCACCAGCTTCCTTGCTTTGCCTCCAGCCAACCCTCAGCCTGAACTTTCCCAGTTCCTCCCTACCCCGTTACCGGATTTTACATTCTCACAGTCCAGCCCATTCCAGTTCCCCTTAGACCCCATTCACAGAGTGGGTGCCAGGTACCCCGTCACCAACGGCAGCAGCACTTGGACGCCCCAAAGCATGGTTCACTATGGCATGATGTCAGTAAGTGCAAACCAAAACCAACCTGAAATGAATGTCATTGAAAAGCTAAAGTGACCCAAATGGAAGTTTTCAAGCACATTTTTAGTTCATAGATGTGGTTGTTCTTCTGTTGTGAATACACTTATGTTTTGACCTTTCCTCTGGCTTAAATGAAGTAAAGCATGGACATTTTGCGTTTTCTACTGTTTGTGCTGGAAAATAAAAGCGTAAACCTCTATGTTTGAAGCAAAAATTCCATGTTCTTTGTTTTCTATCCCAAATGTTGAATCTGAGGGTCAGTGTCACAGTATGATCATAGCATTTAAAAAAAAAAAAAAAAAAAAAAAACTCCATCACTTGCAACCCAAGCCTGTTCTATTTCTCTCAGCTCCTTGACCACACAGACACTGTGTCATTGATGTTTTTGTTGGATCATGAATTCACTTACTAACCTGGTCTTTTTTTTTACCCCAGGAAGAAATGTGTGAGGCTGTAGCCAGTATTATTCCAGACAGTGCGGAAGAGAACCCTACAGAGGAGGCCTTCCTCAGACAGGAAGTGGCACCTGAGCAGACCGCCCAGAGCAGAGCGGACATGTATCAGCCTGTAAGATTGAACACAGGGGACTTTCTGTGTATGCATCTATTTATTTGGGATGGTATGGGATTTGTGGCCCGTGTGTTTGTTGTGATCTTGCACCAGGGACCAATGACTGTTTTCCTGGAGCCCCTAGACCAACTAAGGGAAGACGTGACTGTGGAGGGGATTGATGTGTGTCAGGTGAGACTCTCTCAAACTACACAACAATTAATGCAGGTGAAGTGCACATTCTGCTCTACATTTCAGTTGGCGGCTTTCATTTTTTGTGCATTTAACACAGCACATTTGATTTGGCCCAGATATATCTGGTAATACAAAAAGGGTTGTTCTGTATCTTGGTGTTCTGAAATGTTTGTCATCGCTAACCCAGATTCTCAGCAGTATCGAAGGTGAGGGGCAGATGGTCCACTCCCCATCCCCGACTTGCATGCATCCCACCTCAGAACACCAGTTCCAAACCCCATTCCCAGGGGACATGCCTGAGTATGGAGCCTCTTGCAGGAAAGGTCAGGATCTGACACTGCAGAACCAGCACTATCGCGCATTATTCTGGCTTGGTTATCTTAGAATACTCATTTATTTGGACTGGAGCTTGCCTGTGTTTTGCAGTTACAAATGTGTATGTGGCACCACCTAGTGGATATAAAGTCACCTGCTGTTGTTGATTCACACTGGGAAAATGTAACAATTTAACTTGTAAAAATGTCGTGCCTCACTTTGCTCAACACAGTGCTGTCTGTGTGTTCCATTAGATGTGGGTATGCCATATTGTGATATATGCAAATCCACATGTTGTAATGATAATTGATATTCTAGTTTAGGGTTAGGCTCCACTTGATCTGCATTTCAGATACTATGGAAAAATGGTTGGTAGTTATTTTCTCATGCCACTTAGCACGAGTCAAAGATTGGTAGACCCCTAGAACTGTGTATATGGTGGAATATCAGCTTCTGTGTCTGATCACATTTGCCCCTCTCCTGTTCATTTTCTGTGATCAGATGGGGCTCATTCAGTGAGCTCCATCCCGGTGGGGAAAGTGGTGTCCTTGGCTGTCCAAGGCTCATGTCCTGTGCTGCCTCAGGCCTGCCTCCCCCTCATCCGGCCCACCCCCACCTTACGGGTCCCACCTGCGCCCCATGGGCCTGCCTACAACTTCCTGACTGGACCCTGCTTCTCGCAGGTAGTTAACTCTCAAGAACACAGGCGTGAATGCAGGATTACATGGCCTTTTCTGCCCCACTACCATATCCAACACACTCGAGCAGTCAGACACTGGGGAAATAAATCTAATGTACAATCCTTACTAATAGGTTAGGGGTTATTGTTGGACAGAGCGTATTGCTCAGTCTCATTATTTATTATGATGATTGTTTGTCGCCTCTCCCGGACAGTTCCAGGCACCCTGCACTGTATTCCCTGACAGCCAGCCGAAAATGTCCCCATCTCAGTAAGTGTCCTGCATGGTTATCATCTCGGGTGTTTTGTCTCTGTGACTGTGCTGCAACTGCAATTAAAACTGGTGACACTGCTGGTGGTGATGGTAATAATGTCCCTTGTGTTTCTGTTTAACTAGGTTTGCTGGAATGTTCTGGGATGCCAAATCACGAAGGCCCTGTAGCTGCACGAAATCCCAGTGTCTTAAGCTGTAAGTATTGTTTCAGTTCCACTAAGTCACAATTAGACAAATTATCTTTTTCTTTGTAAATCTGCATACAGCATGCATCATTTATAGGTGTAAGCAGTAGTTTCTGTGGTTTTGGTTGATATTACTGATGGCACAATCCCCCATTTAATTAGTGATTTTGACCATAGACTTTCTCTTCAAATTGTGTGAGCTGGCAAAATTCCTTGAGTGTCTGTTGGTGTGTGCCAAGTGATGTGAAGACATGCTGTGAAAGCATTGGTTTTCAGTTGTGCATCGCTGGAAAGGTATCTTCTTTGAGAAGGTGGGTCTATAGAAGATCAGCAAAAAAATGCCTATCAGATACAGAGCACTAGATGAGGACTAAGTGATGGCTTTAAATCTGGAAATCACATGGCCGGATCATATATTTTATTATAATTGCATAAGTGGGAAGGCAGTGCTCTCATAAATGTCGACCAGAAATGCAGTGTATTAAAGTCTAAGTCATAAGACAGTACAGTACCATGTGAAGACAGTGGCATGTCTGTTTTGCATCTCTTGAAGCTACTGCGACTGCTTTGCAAGTGGTTACATCTGCAGCAATTGTAAATGCATGAACTGCTACAACAACACAGAGCATGACTTTGAGAGGTACCAGGCCATAAAGGTATGACAATAGATGTTACTCTCATTAGTCATTATGTACTGTTATTGTAATTGTCATGCAACTAAGTGACCAAAGCATAACAACCCACATTTTACCCTGTTGTTGCTGATCAAATCAAATCAGCTGCCACTCAGCCTGATTCAGTTAGTGATTTTAGTGAGTGTTCTGGAAAACCTGTTCTTTAAATTCTGGGGTGCATTCAATACACAAACTGGCTGCATTAAGATTTCCTGAGAAGAAACCATGCTGAATTGAATGTCCAATTGCAAATTGCTCCCAGTATGACAGTGCTAGCTTGATTTCACAAGGGCTTGACTATAGAATGTTATGTTGAATGTTAAACTAGGGCATTCAAAATCAAAATTAAAACACTTTTTTATGTATTTGTAAAACATACAAAGCAAACTTACAATGCATCTATTGACAGATGCAAAACATTATATTGTTTTAATTTGTTTCTTTTAGGAGTATGTTCAAGAAACATATTTTAATGTGAATTTTTAAGGTTTATGAGCGGCGTTATCCTCTTAAGTTCCTGCTGGGTGGGTGTAATGTGCTATGTAAATGACGGTTTTGTTTTCTGTGAGTGATGCGAAGGAGTACGAGTTTGCACCATGTGCTGATCAGGTTGTGTTATGCAATAACAAAAGTACACTGCCTGCTTATTATCATTGGCGAATATTCATGGGTATTTCAGAGCTGTGGTAAATGAGCAGTGCTTTTCCATTTCCAAACACATTTCATTGTTTCCATCCTCTAATACTGTTTCCAGCTCAGAGGTCTTCTCAATTGAGACAGCCTGCCAAACATTTACCTGTGGAGAGCCAAATGATTTTAGTCTAGTAATTCAATGGAAGCTTGGTGTCATTCCGATGTCTGTTGAGCTATAAAATACAGGTCTTGCTGTGCAGTCAATCCTGTCTTAACAGAATGAGACTTTGTTCCGGTGACTAGCTAGCAAACTTACATACACTAAAAATATTGCAACGCCTCAAATGCTGTTCAGGCAGCCATCGGCACAGCATTTTCAAAGACAGTATCTCCATTTTCTACTATTTCTGTTACACCTGCTAACTGGCTAGGTGTGAAAAGACAAATTGTACAGTGCGCACCCAGTGAGTAATACAATATTCTGCTTATGCCATTTTCTCTGACAAATGGAACTGCGCACATTTAGTCCTTCATATCAAGACAGATTTGCTTTCCGCAGTACGCAACACGTCTTTTCCGTTCCAAACAAATATTTCGGAGTACACAAAGGAGTCTGCCTTGTTGCATTGTGTTTTTTAACCCCTGAAAGTGTCCTGTGTCGTTTCCCGCCAGACGTGCCTCGACAGGAATCCCGAAGCTTTCCGACCCAAAATTGGCAAGGGGAAGCAGGGGGAGGTTAAAGGCCGGCACAACAAGGGCTGCAACTGCAAGCGCTCTGGGTGCCTGAAGAACTACTGTGAATGCTATGAGGTGGGCATCTGACACACTGTACTGTGGCAAAATGGCCACATGGAAGTCATGGAAAGCGTTCCCAATTTATGGAAAAGAAACACATTCCACATTCCTTTTTTCTTCTACAGACAGCAAAAGATGTCCACCTTTCTTGCTTTCCAGCGTAATGCCAATTGTTAACTCCAGCGTTGTCACTGTGTCAGTATTACTGATAAACCTACTACCTTGTCTGCTTGCACAGTACGGCCGCTTTGTTCTGTGTGCAGAAACAAAATATTTCGATCGTAATGCATGTAGAATTCAGTCTGAAGAATTCCGAAGAATTCCATCCTCAGTCCCATGACACGTGAATTTGACAGTCATATCAAATTATTTTTAAAATATCATTGAAATTAACACAAAAGACCTTGAGCGTTTTGTGTCCCTATAACCTCCTGCAGGCAAAGATCATGTGCTCATCCATCTGCAAGTGTGTGAGCTGCAGGAATTACGACGAGAGTCCGGAGAGACAGACCGCTGTGTCTGCCAGCAGCGTGAACACGCTGGACACCAGCTTTTACACAACGGCTACTTGGCAGATAAACAAGTAAGTACATTTCTGGAATATCCTTATTGGGAAACCTTTCCTCGATAATTGATCGTAGCCTATAAATGATGCCCTAGATCTATGTCTTGATCAGGATGGGTTTTTCCTCTATCACAAGAGACTTTGGGAGGAGCACTTTGTGTGTTGTGAGACCTTGCCATGTTGTTAGCATTGTATTATTGCAAGCAAAATCACTGCTCACTATGACACATTTTAAGTCTTTCAAGAAGGATTGGGAATGACAATCTGACCAGTGAAAAGGGGTTCTGTCACCATCCAGTACTCCGTATATAATGACAAAGAGCTGAACATTTGGCACACTGAACTTGTTCAATCTGAGAAGAATTAAAAAAAAACTGAATAATGCATTAGAATTACACTTGTTAGTCAAACAAACACTTGTTAGTTTTCATGCTTGGTATTTATTTACTTGCATTTTTTTTAATTTAGTTGAAATTGTTAATTTTCTTAAATAATATATCATATATCAATATACAAGCTTGCATAAAGATTGGAATGCAAGATAAGTTTTTGAAAAAGGCAAAAATAAGTTAATTCGCGTCACATCCGACCTGTCTGAATGTCTACCTTTTGTGCATTCAGTATATTTGTTCACAACGTGCCTGATATCGGACGACTGAAAGCTTGGAAGCAGATGGGGCCCCCTTATGGTTGATGTAAGTGGCACTTCTGAGCGATGGTGCAAAACTGCAGTCAATGACACTGAGGAAACTAGGGATTCTGTACTTGTCCAGAAGCTCCTGCTTAGTTTGCTCTTGTCTGGCAGAGATTAGAGGAAATTTAATGTATGCTGGGGCTTTCCTGAACAGTCCTGACGTAATAAGACGAAACTGATTACTAGTTACCTGAGACTTGCCAGTGAGATGCCCCAAAGTGTGGTGGAATGAGCCACAAAATGAAAGGGGCATCTCTTCTTGAAGGGAGGTGGAGTGTTTCGGTTCATTATAGCTAGTATGTGGAACTGTTAAAATAGCCAACTGTTTGTCTAGCAGTCTCCCCATGAATGGAGAACATGGAAGTCATGTGATATTGCAGGTTTTCTTGAACTGAGACTGGTGTACTGTATTGATCTGGCTTCATACCTTGTGTGAGTATCCTGATTGCAGGGCTACACTTATGTGATTGATTAGCCTTTGTGGGAAGGGTAAATTAACCAATTTTCGATGTTCTTGTTCTCCATTCGACATTGTGTTAAGTTTCCTATCAAATGGTTTATCTGTAGTTCCAACTGAAATGTTAAACACAAAGCAAAAGATTTTGAAGCAGAATTAATACTTTCAATATAACATTATGGTAGTGCTATGGCTATCTGTGTGTGGAAGCCTTACCTATACAAATTTTAACTTTTCTCACAGTAGCCCCTTATCAGGTGTTCTGGTGTTGCTGACAGGCTATCCTTTGCGCTTGTGTCTGTGTTAAAAGTACCTTTCGTGTTGTGGATTTTTAGCACCGGTTTAAGACTACTACACCCTGCATTTGCACCACTCAACATCACAAAAATAATTGTCACAGCTCTGTTACACCCACTCAAGTGTCAACAAAAGCAAGGCGCTACTTCAGTGAAATCGCTACTTTTTTCCACTTGCATCATCCCAAAACAGCAATTTCTCTTTGCACAGTGATCAAACACAAGGCAAATCTTTTTGCACCCTGTGAATGAGGGTCTCTAAAATACTTACAGGCAATAATTTAACGGGTTAATTATCTCAGCAATGCTATTTTCCAAAACCTAGAACGTTAGACAAGGACGTTGCGTAACATGAATTCTACACAAACATTTGTTTGTCGTCTTGTGTAATCATAAATTAAAATCTCATTCTGAAAACGGCACGTCATGAACATGAAATCAGTCATTATTGGATAATAAAAGCTGAAGAATAAAAGACAATGGGCATTACATTTTGTATGATACATACACTTAAGATTTTATGAATTCAAATTTCATGCTGACACTAGGCAGTCATCATCATCACTCAGCTGTTAATGAATGGAATAGTTTCAGCTCTTGTAGTGGGTGCAGAAATGCTCAGAGTGTTCAAGACCTTAAGATCTTAACAGCACAAGATGCATTCTGTAGGCAACGGGGAAAAGGATTAACCTGGATAGACTAAATGGCCCTTTCTCAACAGTCAGGTTTCTGATGGTCCTATGCTCTTATGGAAAAAATGTACGCACTATGCATTGTCCTCTCAAACTGTACTGTATATTAAAATATGTTTACGGCAAGAAACGGTGCTAACTGAACGAACTGACTGTTGGAGAAAACCCTGAAATACCACCCAGCATCTGATGTCTCTTGGTTCCAGTCAGAGATTTTTGATGCAGGTGTGAAAGCTGCAGATGATACCAGATGCGTCCCTGTTTTCTTTGGTCACCATTGATTTTTTTTTTGTGTGGGGTTAATAGGTGTCCTCTTGCATGCATCACGCGCGAAGTTGTGGAAACAACATGTGGCTGCCTTATCGCCCAGGCCGAGGAGGCTGAAAAGGAAGGCTACACTGAGATTCAAGCTGAGCAAATGATTTTGGAGGAGTTCGGTCTGTGTTTGACGCAGATCGTCCAGTCAATATTTAAATGTAAGGCCAGTTCCGTTGAAGGCAAGCCAACTGGTCTCTGAGAGGGCAAAGCAATGGTCTCTGATGGGTAATTTTAGTTCAGAAAAAGTGTTTCTTGCCCAACAAAGCCTCATCTATTTATTTTGTGTATATTTTAGTCTTATTTTTGTGAATGAAAAGTATACTCTGTCTGAATATGTTGTGTTTATAGTATTGCCTTTTTATTTTTTCATAGTATACACAATGAGTTGTTTCTGTTGGTAAGCTACCATATTGTATTTATTTAATAGTATTTATACATTAATGAGCAGTAAGAGAAGCAGAAAGTTTCCTGCAAGACTGATTTTTGTATAGTATTTATTTGAAATGAGTAACTGTCAGAGTATGTACTTTGGGTTTGAGATTCTTCACTTTGAATTGCAGGATAGCATTTGTAAAAATTCGATTGTGCATCTTACAGCTTGTACATTTTTGTTACTGAATAAACCCATGAAAAAGACTGAATTTCATTCATGATCATGTGCACATTTTTATCTATATACATCAATCTGTAACACTCTAAAGGTGATCCTGTGGCAAACTATTTTATGAGGGTGAAATGTCCAGCAGCTGAAGCTGATCAATAATTCAGCTTTCTCCATGTGGAGATTTACGACCATTAATAATAAACCGTGTAATTACCAGCTACAAAACAAAATGGGTAATTATTGAATGAAATATTTTTCTTAGCCCTAGGGATGTTCAGGGTAGAATGTCCTTTAACAGCACCTCCACTGCCCATCTTGTTAACTGTGGTCGAAAGACTATCAGACCTTGCATCTGAATTACAACACAGCCCTCTCTTTAATAGAATAAAAAATTAAAAGGAATAACCAGATAACTAATCAAAACTGTTGTGCTATAAGATGAAATGAGAGAACTTGTACATTTAGCTTTGCAACGTGCATTTTTCCACATTTTTCATGAACCAGGGACAAAATCAAAGGGGCAGTATGTTTTCAATGTTGTACATCTGTCCTCCCATGGTTCTGTTAGAAAAGTGCTTTCCAGTCTCTAACCTGGGAAACTGCACATGAATTTTGACTAAACCTGACATAACTATTATCCTGCTACCAGTTTCCAGGTCAAAAGTCCACAATACAGAGACTCAGGTTTTCCTGATTCACAGTCCTTAATAAAGCCAAATGTGCATTAAGTCTGATTACAACTGACAGTGGTTCTATCCTGACTGCTCTCCCAGAACCATTTCAACTTCCAGGTCACATCAAAGGCCAAGAACACAAAGCCTCCTCACCCCCCCACCCCAATTTTAAGGAGCTAACTAGACTTTTCAGTGAAGATAATGATCATTGTTTTTCATGTAGAAATGGATTAGCAAATTCACATATATAGGCACATATGTAATGAGCTCTTGTATGTCTATGCCTATTGTTTCAGCTAATCATAGCTCATGTTCACAGAAAGCTATTCAAACATAACATCACTAAATGTCCAAACTTACGTCCAAAGTTTAACCTTTTTCCATTTTTTTAATCTCACGCCGTTGTCATTGTAAAGTAAAACTCTTTTCTGGGCAACACTGAGAAATTGCTAAGTTAAACTTAAGTACGAGGATAAATCGTCAGCTTTCGTTCATTCCTACCGTTAAGGTCTTGACGTAAGCTTTTGTTTTCAATTTGGCATACACACCTTCTCCAGCAGAGACTACGTTACCGCCAGAGCTGACTCGCGCAGGGGGTAGTATCGAACCCGGGACCCCGTTGTTTCCAGTTTTTACGCGAGAATAAAAGAAAGAAAATAACACAGTTAAAGCTGCAGATTGTTTTGTTCGCCTGACTACAAGACTTGGTCTCACTCTCTTCGAAATGGTAAGCATTTGATATTACTTATTTTGCGCGCCTTAATATAATAATTTTAAAGAAGTAATGCATGTTTTCTCCAATTTCCAGAACAGGAGAACGTTCATGTGTACTTGCACAATCGCATTTATTTTTCTGGCGGTGGAATCACATTCTGCTTCAAAGGTAAAAGACAATCTGTGTATGTATCTACTGAAACTAATTTGTAAAAATGTTGATGGCGATTATAATTAGTGCAATTCTATAAGTTAAATTAGTAAAGCAAATAATGATTACTGTCTGTGATTCCAACAGAATAAACTGAGTGCAAACAACTGGGGTCCACAGTCGATGATGTACCTTAAAGGAAAATGTAAGCTTTATAACCGGCTCACTCTTTCAAGGGTCCATGCTTGTACAGAGGTGAGAAGGTACCAGAGCCAGTCAATCAACAGCTAGCCAAAGGAGCCCTAATTGATGTGTTCAGCTTTAGTTTACTGAGAACAATCCACGAAAGACAAATGACAGCAGTGTTCTTAATGACTTACAGATGGCAGAAGATTTGTACCTGACTATGATGAAGACAATATATATAAGTTAGGATTCAGTGACTGGTATACAGTTCTCAAAGGTATGTAAAGTTTATTTTGTATTCTGTACTTAATATGTACTTACATTTGAACATTAAACATTTATTTGCAGGCTTCTTTCTCAATGGTGACTTCAGAGGTTTCAAAACTGCAGAACACAAATTGCAAAGATGCAACAAACAAACAAAAAACCACACTGAATGGAAAACTGTTTAAAGTTGTCTGATTTGCATAAAACATCACAGGGTTTTGTGTTTTATGAAATACATTTTTCTGTTGATTATGCTGAATCAATTGCATACTCTTGCATTCCTTGTCAGGATTCTCCAGGTCAAAGCCAATGGAGGTCAGGAAAGCCAGAAGAATGCTGAGGACTGAAAATGTTGTAATCCACTACCGGGAGTGAGGGCATGTAACGCTTGTACCACAGCATACTACAGCCCCCAGATATTGAACTTAATTTATCATTTAATCATGGACATTTATTCACACTGTTTTTAGACAACTGTGGATTTCTATGCATAAAATATTTTTGCAATACATGATTGTTAGTTTGCTGCTTGTGTTAAAGCTGATGCTGTTTGGGTCTACCATATTCAGAAGAACAGTATCTTTCTCCTTTGAAAGTGTATTGCTCAATGTAATGCATGGAATGTTGTACAAGATGTAGAAAACAACATGATTAATGTCTAAAATGTCATGGCAGCATAGTTTGTTTGGTTTTCTTACCTGTCACATCTGTGGATTGTGCTTATATGCATACACCTACCTGCCCTATAGGTGGAATTTATGAGAAGTTGCCCTGATTAGAATCTCATTTTTGGGTAGAGAATGTTGTGTTTGATTCAATGGAAGGCAATGTGGTGCCTGTTCCTTTGGTGTACATTGGAAGACTGGCAGATTTTAGACCAAATCTCCTTCCTGTTTGTACTCCCCACCTGCATTTTGCAATGCAAACTGCTTTATCAGTGACACAATTTATCAGTCCATTCCCAAGCCATTCCAAGCTATTGTGTATGTTGGTTTGTTGTTGTTGCTCCAAATAAGATAATGTTATTAGATTTCCTTAAATACTGATCTGTGTTTAATATCACTGAACAGTACCTACTTTTTTTCTGTCAAATAAATGTGCTTTTGTGTATTTGTGCTAATAAAAAGAAAAAAAGTAATCATAATGTTACATTTTATTTAAACGGATACGTCTGATTTTAATATACTAATAGATAATATAATTAAATTTAATGTGGTAGTTTGTTAATTGTTACAGAGCCAACAACAATTGGTCTTAAGCAACAAATTAAAATCAATGTTAAAACATTAGACCTTTACACACCAATTGTCCGCGTCTGTCTCGGGATAATCTAAAGCTTCAGTTGGGCATCATCAACCGATTAAAATGTCTGTCAGTAGTATTCCAAGATTTATTTATGTCCTGTATAATCTCAGGAAGCTGGCACAAATTCAAACTTCAATACAAATTTGAACATTAGCGCACATTGTATGAATTGATGTTCATGTTTTTAAAATACCATGGTTCTTAAACACAGTAAAGCACCAAATGTTAACAAGCCATAAGTCAACAAGACACTTGACACGGTCGGAATCAATTTAGCATTAATTGAACAGGAAATCGCCCTCAATTGACCAGGATGAAGCCAACCAATGAAAAACGTATCTGACTGGATTTCGCGGGCACGAGCGCCGCTTCAGTTTTAAAAAGCAGTGCTGCATGATCGGACCTACCTCGTGTCTGATTAAGTTACGAATTCTAACTTAAGTCAGTTCCAGCTACTTAGCTGTTGGCCGCCATTGTAGTATTTATTAAAAGGGCAGAAGAGAGAGGAAAGCATGCCTGGGTTTAATCGTTCCTTCACTATTCTCAGAAGCACGCTGAAGCCGTTGACAACTCCCAAGGCCAACATTTCGTCCATGCCCGCGAAGCATGTTATCCCAGTTGGTGTGAGTTCTGATGGCGTTTGCTATCGCGTTCATATATGGCTAAATCCCTGTGTTATTAACAGTTGTGGGTTTGTGTACTTTCGCTTCAACTTAATGTGTTTCGGTTATTTATTTATTTATTTTTGAATGACTGTCTTGGCACTTGTCTAATTGACAGCCGTAGCATATTAAAGTAAGCATTATAGCGGGTTGATCAAGTGTTGCCAACTACAAATAACTTTTTTGTTCGTAAAACTTGTCGATCATAACTATACACACTGGAAACGAGGGAAACCACTCCAACAATCCCCATCTATGTGAACATGACTACTGGTAACTATTTAACTAAATCAACGCAAGCAGTTAGCTACTGTATATTAGGCTATCATATGGCTAGCCTAAAAGACAAGGTACTGAAGTGGTGAGAGAGCTTGCATGCCCACCTATACACAACTGGTTAGCCAAGTATTATATGCATAAAAAAGATTCTTCCTAGATGGGCAACTTGGATTGCTCACCGGTTTGGATAATGGGCAAGCTAGGTAGGGAACCAAAATTGCTAAAGTGCTTTGTCTGTAGGCTGAGTGCATTGTAGTTGGCCCAAAAAGGATGCACGGTTGTTTGTATACTGACATAAATTGGAGTTTGCTGTCTGTACTGTCAATCAAGTTGATGGGTGACTTTTAAGCTGCGTAACTGTTAGTCGTGCAATATGGTTATAGCATATAGGCTATTTGTGTGACTGCCAATCGATCATTTGTTCCTCAGGAGCAGACCTTTGCGATGGTCACCCTCTTCATCAGCATGCTGGGTCCTGCAGGATGGGTTCTCTCGCACTTGGAGGAATACAAAGCAAGCTAAAGCAAGCCAGTGACGTTTGCTTTACAGGGTGCGGTGCGGCGCTGCTGCTGATGCATTGTATATTGCATCCTTAATTAAATTTAAAGTAGAAGTACAAAAGCTGTGTTGTGCTCTTTGCAGAGGTGTGTGTTTCCCAAGATGTATCCCCCAAAAATCAGATAATTGTCAAATACAATACCTAGTATTAAAAGGCTACGTAAGATGGTTCTGCAGTTTACCCATTGCAGGTCACCATTCTGGAATGGGGTGGTCTCCTGGGATGTGGAAGAGGCTCAACCCACAGGCTGGGGGGTAGGGGGTAGGAGATTCACATGTTCTGTAATGGCCCTGTGGCAACAAACACAGGGGTCAAAGGTTAGAGGATGCCCTGTCAGTCTTCATTCTGAAGTATTGGTAGGTTTATTTCAGCCGTGCATTTAAGTACATCCCAAATGATTGCCTTGATGGAGCATGTTGAAATTTTCACCGTATGTGTACTGGGTTGGTTGAGGTGCTGTGTGTCAGCTGTCCAGCAGGTGGTGTCTTTTCACCGGTAAATGGAGCCTATCCATAACCCAGTTTCACATTGCCTCACAGTGGATAATGGACTTCAGCAAGCACCTGCACCTGGCTGTTAAATGCTTTGATATTAATATTTGCCTGTTAACAAGGTATGCATATTTGTAGCCCCAAGGGTGGTAAAACATCTGCACATTTTTATGCAGATTTTTCATTTTTATTTCAAGCCGGTAGCTGTGCTAACAGCTAGGAAATTTTAATAATGCACAAGTAAAGGATCACTAAATCAACACAATGAGATTAACTGCAGGTTTCTCTTCCCCCACATTTTTATTTGTGGTAAATTGGGTTAAGTCCTGCCAGACAAGAATTATTCCTAATGTGCAGGTGAATTTACTATTCAGTTAAATCAAAACATTAAATACCAGTGACCTTATTTAGCAGCTTCACAACATGCTCCTGTAAAAGGTATTACTGCACAATGACAGCCACAATCCTGTTAATTTTAGACCCCTTGTAAAGAGATTGTGTAGTCATGTGTTGCATATTCAATTAATGTTAATCTTTACTGGGCAAGAAGCATGTTACAATTTAAATACATGTCTTTTGCTGATTTATCTGTGGTCTATGGCTCCGTTAAATCAACATGGAGAAATTGAACAGACTGCCAGTTCAGGTCCCCCCCCCCATTGTCTTTGCAAGAACATAATTAGCACTGGAACATTAGAATTGATTTTTAAATTTAGTTCATGATTGCTTCCTTTCTTTTTTAATAGTCCCACTATGGAGATGCAATATGTCTTCCCTGAACAATACTAAAACCCTAATTTAGTGTTTCCAAATCCTGGTCCCGGGGACCCCCTGTGTGTAGTGGTTTTCATTCCAGATGAGCTCTTGCTTGTTTAGGTTTGACTGAGGTGTTAGCTGCTGTGCAAGGGACTCAGTATCTTGCATAAATATCTCACTTGCATGCTTCTGTTAGAGCAAACACATTTCAGACAACCAATATTTGTGCCAGGGACCTGACAGCAGGTACTGTGGAAGTCGAACAGAGGCGAGTACTCATTTAACAGCTCGATCAAACCTAAATAAGTGAGAGCTCAGCTGGAATGAGAGGCAGCGTACACAGGGGGTCCCCAGGACCAGGATAAGGAAGCCTAACCCTGAAGAATTGGCAACCTGCCAGGTTTACATTCACTAGCTTCATGTAATAGAACCCCCAACCTAACATGTCTGACTCTGGCCACAGACCTTTCAGTCTGTCACCTCTGTGTCACTTGGATGCCTGTGTAATTATAGGCCACCTTGAGTGAAGGTAATGGCACACTGAAAGCAGTCTCACTGACAGTTGGGGAGGAACTGAATGAGATGAGCTGACGCTACCTATTCCCTGACCACATCCGACGTGGCTCTCATTTTCCAGCTGCAGAAATCAATGAGGACTGAGGTGTAAGATGAATCACAGCGATCTTCCCTCCGGCCTCTCTGCCTGTGAATGGGATGTCTAAGATACTATATGTGCCTGTCACTGAGCGCTAGGACTGCCAAGCATAATCTGGTTTCTTCTTGAGAGGTCTCTGCACTCAGCTCTCCACTCCACATAATGTCGGAAAGCAGTTATCGACTTCCACTTGAATTTGACTCTACAGGCGTTTGACGTAGTGTTAAGCTTTTGTGCCAGGTGACTCGGAGAGTGAAGGACTTCTAAGGAACTGTGTGAGCTTGTAGAGCTGAAGGAAGGATCCTCAATGGTGTCGCCACCGTGTTCCACAGTAACAGTTTATAGCTCTGAACAATTCACCACAACTATTTTTTTTCTGTAACAGCTGCGATTACTTACACATTGGACAGCCACTGAAATAATTTATTCAATCATGTATAATACAAGAAAATGGACACACATCAGTTGAGTTTTACCCCTTTTACATCACACCTGCTTCCAGCAAAGTACCAGCAATACTACTACTGAATTGAGTGTGACTCAGGTCTTAAATCCATGTAATCTTCCAGAAATGTACCTGCATTCATCCTGGTAACAAGAGAAGCACTATTGTTCTCAATGTGTGGCTTACAAGTGTACACTTAATATACAGGAAAAAAGACAACAGTTTGAAACTTTTTTTTTTTATTAATATCACTTTAAACTTATAAAGGTAAGTATGTCCATATTTCTTATTTTCTCGCCTAATTGAACATACGGGAAATTGCACATTTTTCTGTCTAAAAATAATGGTCAGAGATTCTGTCTCATCACTCAATGACATGTTGACGTGTTACAGCCTTGGAATGGCATCAGTATTTCTGAAAATCTCTTCAGTTTACAATCACTGTTTAATGGAATCACCACTAAAATTATACAGTGGCATTAAGATACATCACTGCCAGACTACACCATGAAGATGGTGTCATGTGATATTTGTGACTCCAAACAAAGTTCCACAGCTTTTAGAGGTCAACAAAGCTTATTAAATATTAAATGCTTTTTAAAATATTTCAAAAAGCAAGACTTAAAATCAACACCAAAAAAGGAAAGGAAATTTCTCCTAAATTCTTGTTTCCAAGTTGTCAAACCAAAAATCCAAATGTATTTCAGTTAAATTTAGATTTCATTTACAGAAGCATGCAAAACAACAAAAAACTGACCTCTACTGATGTTCTAGGCACAGCTCAAAACAGGTGTGAACTTTGGAAGCTAGTTTACAGTACATATGTAGTGAAAAGGCTCTACTTTGGAGCAGAGATCAGATATTGGCCAAGGGAGACCCAAGTTTGGACGGACTCAAAACACTATCTCCACTTATAAAATTACAAGAGGACATCACAACAAGAGGTTTTTCCTTGTTTCATAAAAATGCAGAAGTACCATTTTCCTTCCTTTGGTGCCCCATATATTTAACAAATTGCTGTACTTTCATAAGGAAACTAAGATCTTCAGAAGGGAGTTATGTACTGTTTCAACAATTCTTTGTCCAGCCACATGAAATCCATCAGATCGTAATAGTGGGGCTGAATGTGTTCTCAACACTCTTTCTTTTGTCATACCTCTACTCAAAGGAAACCTGCTAAAATTAAGATATGAAATTTTGAAATAAATAGTGAAATAATGCAAAGCTATTCCATTCTTGGTGAATTCCATGTCATAACTTATTTCATTTTAGAATGATTTATTTCAGAATTTATTCTTGTCCAGAATAAAATTAAAATGAACAATCACAAGACAATCTGTCAATGAAACCAGCAAGGGTGAGCTTGAGCATAGCGTTGGCTAATCACTGTTTGGGATTGGTGCTTATGTGTATTTTATTAACAACAGTTGCTGGAATACCTGGGGAACACACTGTAGTCAAGAATATAATAAATTGGAGATTTGCTCAGTGTCAGTTTGATTTTCACCAAAGTTGTTAATGAGAAATAATGTGAAATGTGAAATAAAAAGAGCACTGACCTCAGGCAGTAAGTAGCTAATGCCAGGCTTCATACCACCCATCCTGGTTTTATCAACCATCTGCCTCATCTCCGTGCAATTAAACATATCATTGCGATATGTCAGTGAAGTGTGTGAAATGTGAAGTGTGTTTGTTGAATGAAAGGATCAAAATTTAGAAAGCCACTGAAGGATGTATCATTATTTATATATTTAATTTGAATATTTCAGTTATTTATTTCAATATTCCACAATGTGTCATAATTTGTTGATTTAATTTTGGCAGGTTTAGATGTGTAAATATACTATACAAATACTGGAATAAGCTGGGCGTTCTTCCTAGTCACCCTCCTCTTCACTGTCTGAGCAGCACTGATGTGGTCCCTGCTGCGGTAGTCTGTGCAAGTCAGAAGGATCCATTGAGGTCATTTTCCCATCAGGCCCCAGTTTCATTGGCTGGATCACATGGTCTCTGCAAACGAAGACAATATGATATAATTTTACTTGAAGTGGGCCTTGTTGTACATAGCCATCATAATGCGCCTATCTTTAAACAATGACTACAATCCATATGGGCATACATAAACATTGATGATCTATTTATAACTACAGATGTAAGGTTTTTCACCAAAAATACTGGTTCTGGACCATCGATTGATACAGTAAACCTTTTAAACATACCCATCTGTTATAACTCTCTTGGCTGGCCTTCCTGCATGCACCATTAGGCCCCTGCAGTTGATAAAAAATGTGGCCAGCCGAAGAGGGCCCACGTTACATCTCTCTTTGTTTTTGCTCCATTGGCTCCAAGTAGCTGCCCGCATCAGGTACAAGGCTTTGTTGCTTGCATTCAGAACAACCAACAAAGCTGCACCTACCTACCTGAATGCTATACTACAAGCGCATGTTCCCTCCTGACCACTACAGTCTACTACTCAACGGCGTCTAGTTGTCCTGTCACATTGCGGCACAAAATCACTATCCAGATCTTTCTCTGCCTTTGTCCCCCAATGGTGGATAACCTTTCACACATCATCTACCAGCTAACCTGTACCTTGTCTGGCAAACTATTGAAACTTGGTCATGCAGCACTTCTAATATTGTTGACTCCCTGTATGGCTTTAGCTTGTGTTGTACTCTGCCTCACTTGTAGATCACTTTGGATAAAAGTATCTGCCAAATGAAAAAATGTAAATGTAAATGTATAATGTTATAATAGTTACCTATGCTCATGACATGTTTTAGATGCATTATGTATTGAAATGTCATGAGTGCAACATAAGACCCACATGAAGTGGGTGGAACAGCGAAATCACCTGCAGAATGTGTCAGGGTGACGCACGTCTATTTCTGACCTGAACATTTCTGTTACTCAATATAAAACCACAGAGATGCAGGTATGCAATCAGTTCTAAATCATATGAGACAGAGGAGCCTTTTGGGGTGCAGGTGTAGGTACGCTGGTCCTGGAGTGGTGAAGGTGTTTCTGATTTATGTCCCATCACGACTCTTAATCACATGTCACCACTCTGCTTAATTAATGCAGGCGACCACGTTCTCCAGGGAGTCAGCATTTTACCACTCAGAATGCATCACTTATGTTAAATTAGCCCAATAGTTGATTCAGTTATGAAATTAAGAGATGAGATGGGACAGAAACGAGCACTGCAGGGCCAGGTTTGTCTGCCCGGGGGCTGCAGTGCAGGGAGTGGAGAGGCCTGGGCGTGGGCGGCGGAGGCTGTCAGAACCAGCCCCTCTGTCTGACTCCTTCCTGGGCTGCTTTAATGATGTGTCAGCCCGGAGCAGCAGGGGAGGACAGCTCCCCACCGGCAGCCTCCGGTGCCTTCATAGCACGACTCCGCGGGTGTCTGTCAGCATGCTGTCACTCGCTCAGACACCGCGGCCACACATCCGCCACCCCCGCCCCTCCCCCTACCCTCACGCCCCAAGATGCTTCAGGTGGAAATCTTCCCCAAATCGCCGCTCACCGCCCCCGCTTGCCCAACCTTCGCTGGTGCGGTCCGGCATAGAGGTGTCAGCGCTCTCAGACATCTCTCACTTTCCTCCCACACATCCTCTCCATTGCTGCACTTTCTCTGTTATTCCAAGCTTATCACTGAAGCTTGTGTGTTAGTCTGGAGCCTAGAGGTGCTGTCCCTTGCCAGTGTCCTGTGAATTAACCAGTACTTTCATAAAACAACACTGACAGGAAGCCTGATAGCTTGCTATGGAGTTTATCAGCAGCTAGATAGAATGAGTAAATATTAATAGTAAATATTAATGCAGTTTCCACCACATTCTTACCTGACAGCTGAAAGCTTTTCTGCAAATTGGTGCTGATTGCGTTTACCTGTGCAGCACCTTTTTAAGGGGAGGTGACCTCCAGAAAGATCTCCAGCTAACCTCCATTCAGTGTTTGTTTGTTTCCTTTCTGTAGTTGCCCTCTGTTGTCTTTCTGTAGATGGTATGCTGGTGGGCAGCATCCTTTTCTTGGCTTGTTGTTTTAGTTTGTTATGTGGTATCTTTTGTTGAGGTGGGAAAGACCCTGGGTCCGACACCCTATTGTAGGGTGGCCCAGACTCTACTATTTTCTTGCTTGTTTAATTTGCCATCCTGCTTGTGTTTAACCAGTGCTGCATAACTGTGTTTGATAAAACATTTTCTGGTGCCTTTTCTCTCTCACCATTTGGCTGCATTTAAAGACATAACATTTTCTCTCTCAAAAGTTATGTCTTTAAATGCAGCCAAATGGTGCCTGATTCAATGATGACAGATAAGATGAACGAAAAACATTATGCTGAAATAGCTGCAGACTTAAAATTCATTAAAATGAAATTGGCTATGGGTACCAGAGTATGCAAAAAATGCTTTTTAGAAATGCAGTTTTCTAAATGTAAAAAACAGCTGATGAGTGCTTAATATGACAAATGTGTGGGTGTCTCTAACATTATGCCAAGTAATTTCTATGGCCACCCAGGAGAAACCTTTAAATTGAAGTGGTTCCGTAACCTGGACCATCTTTTTCTGACAGTAATAACACACTGACACTGACACAAGAGCTGTGTAAGAAAAAAAGACGTGCTGCTGTTGCGTGGTTAGTCAGCTGTGAAACCGGGGTACACGAATCAGACAATCAGCTTTGTGGCTCCGTTTGTGGATCGGGCGATCTGTCTTGCAAACAGATGGTAAAATGCTGTCTCACCTGGAGAGCTTGTCGAACATTTTGACCAGCTTCATGGCCTCGTATTCCTTCTGTTCCTCTGTCATTCCTTCCATGGGGTTTGGCTGCTCGTCCTCCACGCGCCCCGTCACCGGGTTAATGCTGACGAAGGGAAATTTATATTATTACGAATTTATAATATCAGAGAGAGAATATGCAACCAACAGTTTCCCTGTGTACCTCCTAATACCAAAGCAGCAACCTCTACTACTCTACGACTGCCTGTTGAGCAGCATGCCTTCAAAGTATCACAATGCTCTCAAACCTTTTAAAGGGTTCCAACTCAAATATGATTTAATTTCAATGATGTTTTAAGGATAAACATTGGATTTGCATGAATTAGTATTTGTTCTTATTGCTACGCAAAATTTTTGAAATTGGATTCATGTCAAGATGGAGGGTAGGCAGAACTTATAGTAAATCACATTAAGCAAATTGGCAAGAAGACAGTTCTTTATAGATTTAAGTCAGAAAGATGGACACATTTTTCAAGCTATAAAAAAGTCAGGATAATTTTTCAAATTCAGGCATCTTTCCAGGACTTTTCCAGGTATTTTCAAGGATTTTCAGGGACAGTGGTGAGTGACCCCTCTTTCTTGAATGCGTTTTCCAATGTGATAACATTGCCACAAAGTAACACCAACATTCTGTTTAGTTTACACATAAGCTGTCCTGCCACTTACTGCGGCTTGGCCTCCCGGTACTCCTCTGTGTCACTGTCCTCATCCTCGGAGTAGTGGCCCGGGGCCCCGCCCCCCCGCATCAGCCCCCGCGCGGCCAGCAGGCCCGCGGCGTTGCCGTAACCCGTGTACTTGATGAAGCGGGACACTGTGGTGTGGAAGGGGTGGAGGGGTGGAGGGCAGAGGAATTACACCAATGCAGCAGGAGTTAGAGCCATATTAGGGGCACGACTACATGGTACTGTGGGGCTGCAAGAGTGTGATGTCACAATTAGGGGATCTCACCCACCGCTCTCCTTGCAGAGCACGAAGAGGAACTCGGCAGCGCAGTGCTTGACGTCGGTGTCGATGTGGGTCATCAGGCGCACCAGCTTGTTCCGCAGGGCGTTCCCCACCTCCGGCCGGTTCTTCACGTCACGCAGCGGTGGCAGAACCTGCACGGGATTGTGCGTGCACACAAACGGGAGCACAGTCAGATACCTTCAATAGCGGTGGATTAACAAGCGGGTGGAGTGAGAATGGACAGAGTAGTGGGGTTATAGTAGGGTCTCACTTTCATCCTCAGGAACTTCCTGGTCTCTCTGTGGATGCGAGCGCTCTCTGTCAGAAGGTTCAGGGAGGGTAAAAGGGTTTCTTTCAGCTTATTTCCCTGGAGGTGAAGAGAGGAATATGCCATCATTTATAAAATCCTATCAGTCCTTTGCAAATATTTGGAAAAATGATCAAAATGATACTGATTTCAGAGAGTCTTGTATATGAATATAGAATATGAAGAGAAAAGGAGAGAGAGAGGTACAAAAGACCGTAGTAATTGTCTGTGCCAGATGGTGGAAACACCTTATGAATGTTCCTTGACAGTTCTCTCTACAGGAAGCTGGCAGGGGGTTTAAAACACGCACAGCTGCACCTAAGAGTTCATTCACGTCTCTGCGTGCAACACCGGCTCACCCTGTCCAGCCTCTTCTCCATGAACTCCAGCAGCATGTTGACGGCGTCCATGTTCACGCCCATGTACTCGATGGAGCCCTGCTGGACCTTGGGAACGAGCAGCACATCCAGGCACAGCAGCGGCAGGTTCCCCAGCAGGTTCACCGTGTGACTGCAGGGTGCACACACACACACACACACACACACACACACACACACACACACACACACCACAAGCCTCTGAGTCCTCACATAAAGTACAGAGAAACCAAGAAATCTGCATATAGGCATACTGCATATGGCATTCTCACTACATTTCCACTATGCTCATTGACCACCTTCAAACAAAGGACACCGGGTTAAAGAAAACTTTCCGTCTATGTTCCGTCAATGCTCAACGATATTGTCTGGAACATTCCAAAAACTGGCAGCAGAGATACTGTTTTTTAGAACAGTAAAATATTTGACTGCTGAAAACATGCTGTCACACTTTATTTGAGAGCTGACCTTTAGAATGATCATTGTGCTGACAGCCATTACACAGTACCTCTGAAGGCTGTATATACGCATGTAAAGCCTGGGTCAAATCATTCTATGACCTCCCTGAGAGACACCCGCCTCGCCCAGAGGGAAAGAGCGTAAGAGTAGGCTATTAGAGGCCTCATTAAAGAGCACAGTTTCACGCCACTTCCATGACAGGACTAAGACATCAGTCCTAAAAATTACCCAGGGATTATTCATTTATATTCTGGTCTAAATAGAAGAAACATAAATAATGGTACATTCAGGTCAGGTCAGAGGAAGGAATTCACCATCTGAAAGGAACAGGAAAATTTGTGGGACTGTGACAGAACATTATTATGCTATTTCAACAGCTCACATTCAGTAGATTAAGGCACCAGTAAGCTCTGATATCAGGCATAACTGAGAGCTATAGGAAGTCAATTGAATTGGAACAGATGAAATAATGAATTAACTTGCTTGATCCTGACAGCAATGTGCACTAAATTCTCAGTATACAGTAAACAGTTGAAGAAGCAAGAAACAAAAACAGAACATCGAGTTAAAAATATTTAAAAATATCAAGGAGTCAGTAGCACAGAGCCATCAAACCAACTTTTATGAACAGATGAAAAACACTGAGTTGTTGGCACAGGCTGCAGTGCCCTTCAGTTGATACCGGCCATCCAGAGTGCCAAACCCAGATTTTCTCTGCACTTCTCTTTTACACCAATGTATTTCACTTTCGTCATTTCTTCCAGAAACCCTTTTCTAAGCCAAGAGAACAAAATGTGACAAATCCCCACGGACGAACAATTTTCTCTGCTCCACTTTTCATTCAAAATGGAATGTTGAAAAACAGTTACGAGAGGGAGGGGGGGTGTGGGCCTTAAAAACTAGGTCTGCACTTTAAAACGCTCCATTTTAAGCCTCCCTTAAATGCGCAAGGTTAAGCCAGCGGAACGGAGAGTGGGCCGACTGTTTGTTTGATGGCTGTTTTGCAGGTGTGCTGTGAATCCGCGTGAGGCATTACAGCGGCGGCAGTGTGCTCCTCTATGCTCTCTCAGCGTGAGTCTCTCTGCGCTCTCTGGCGAATCTCTGAGCTCTCTTTATTGCGTGTCTCCCACATTCTCTCATCTGTCTGTGTGTCTGCGCTCTCTCACCTGCGTGCAGCCGCTAGGGTCCTTCTTGGAGAGGAGGGTGAAAAGAGCATCAATAAGGGCCAGGATGAGTAGATTGTATAGGGGCTCGTGCAGGTGATGTGTGATTCGTGGAGGAGTTACTGAGAGACATGCCCAGGCTCACTCCTGGGCAAAGGGGTGAACTGGACACAGAGCTAACCCTTCACCTCTCACAGCTTCAGTACAGCTCTCCTCAGGATGTGCCCCTGGGGTGGATGAACTGTAACCACAATTCTGTAAGCACTTCTGTGGTTGAAAACACGGGGGTGATGTCTTTGAGGTGTGTAGAGAATACTATTAGCACCAGTCGCTGACAACAATTTGTGGTCATGCAGATCATTTACTTATGCCTAAAAACGGTGTGTTGGATCTACTGAAAAAATTGTGCCATTGCTCTGCCTTGATTATAAGATCATCTCACAATGCTTGGCAAACGTCACCTGGCTCAACATTGTAGCATAAGCTGATTGTCCTCCAGCCGCCAAATAACCTTATTAGGGATGGTCAGAGATAACTGGTGTACTTTTTTCCGGTCTAGGAAGCACTGCAGCAGTACTGTAGTAGCCATTATGGGAAGGTGAGCAAGGTCTGATTGACACTGATAGCAGGGGGAAGGCTTTTTGACTCCAGACAGTGACAAAGACTTTTGTACCAGCAAAACTTGAGCTGGGAGGACACTACACGTGCACTATTGCGGAGGTTGGCCATCCTGAGTATGACAGACACTTGTTCTTATACAGACATAGATCTGACCTCTACAATGTCCTATTATGAGTCTGTCTTTAAAGGCTTGGCAGCTGATGCTGGCACCTCACAGAGACACTTCCACTCAAGGCCCACGGATTAAAGAGGAACCCCTGCTATACAACCCTCTGGTGCAGGCCGGATCTTTGTTCTCTGCCAGTTTATAGGCTTGTCTCGTTAGAGCTGGGTGCACAAAGCTAGCTTGCCCCTCTCAGAATAGATGGATTTCAGCTGCTCCTCTGGGCGAGATGACAGGCATATCGTCACTCTGCTTACTGCCAAACGTGGCGCATGAAATACCAACTGGTTTGCTGGCTTCTTCCAGAAGGGCCACTGAGGTGACAGCATCACAGGGCCAAGATGAGAAGGCTGATGTGGTTTTTCCAACCCTTAACATTCCTGCAGCTGGAGGTCAGTGATGGAAGGACGATATGATGCTGCTCTCCTTTAAGACCCCTGAGCTGTGGTCCTATTGGGAAGCCAATAGGCAGTGTGATGATTTCACATGTGGCCTGTCTAATGTTACTAAAGGCGTCTATATGGGCTGAGTTGTTTGGACCAGGCTCCTCTTTTGAGGAGGGTTCTGCATGGAGCCATTGTTACAAACAGACACGTGACACACCTAGATCCAACAGTGGGGAGGGAGTGTCATTTCCGTGGCCAGGCAGGGTCAGTAGAACATCTTTTTTTTCCACTGCAGAGGATTATGGAGCTTGTTTACTTCATGGGCTGGGCCATGATTTCACTGTTCATTTTGGGACCCAAATATGTACGCTCAAAGAGAAGGATAGTTTGTTTGGAGAACTGTTTGTCTGGTCAGGTCACGCTGGCAATTTTGAAGACCAGAAAGAACACGCTTCTAGGTTGCCCACAGGCTCCTGCATACGATGCTGGGTTTGGTCGCTGCTTAAGTGAAAACTGAGTTTGCCTACTATGAGCTTACTGACCATGTGGCTGATTTTATCCGTGGTTTAGGGAATGTGTGCAAAGGGAAATGAACCCTCAGTGAACTGTTATTGAATTTTTAACCTTCTCTCACTGCCAGCTAACATTCCACCCTAACATTCTAACACTGTGACAATTAATTGTAATTTCCTGTTGTGTCCCTTGGATGAGACTCACTCTTGATGGTTGGTTTTAAAAAAGTACGACTTCTGTTTCTCTTTACTTGTTTCAATAAAGCCCAGTCAAAATTCAAATTCTCTCAACTGCATGTCTCTCTGGTTTCACGCTGGCGTGAGTCTCTGTACTCTCTCACCTTCGTTTATCCTTGGGGCTACCTCATCCTTGTCTCTGTGTTCTCTGACCTGTGTGTATCTATGCTGTCTCAGCTATGTTTCTATGCTTGCTTACCTGGGTTTGTCTTTGTGGTCTCTCTCACCTGTGTGCATCTCTATTCTCTCTCACCCGTGTGTATCTCCGCACCCACTCACCTGTGTGTATCTCCGCGCTCACTCACCTGTGTGTGTCTCTGCACTCTCACCTGTATGTGCATCTGCACTCTCTCGGTTGTGTGTGTCTCTGTGCTCACTCACCTGTGGAGCTCCTCCGTGCGCTCCTCTCCGTCAGCCACACACATCAGACTCTGCCTCAGGATGGCGGCCAGGTGTCTGTATGTAGCTGCCTCCTCCTGAGGGGTGCCAGTAAAACGGAGCCAAAACATAGGTGAAACTGACTTTCAATTTCAATTGCATAATTTGTAATGCAGTTGCATTGCAGTTAGGACTTGCATGCTGCAGCCTTTATTTGTCATTTATTGGGAGTAAGTTTTTGAGTACTTACTGTTGCGCTGATTCCTAACTTTGATTTTTAAAAAATATAAAATATTGTCTCCTTTCATCAGTATTTAAAATAAATCAAGGATGTGAACACTCATGCACATTGTTCTAATCAATATATATGATATTTTTCATCTTTTATTTCACATAATAATGGGCAATTTTCTCTTTGTGCTACTCATTGCTACCGTTCTAGTCTTTCTCAAAATCACAAACTCCGTGTCCAAATGTAGGCTATGTACATCAGTATAGTATGCATTTGTTTCCAGGATGATTACAGTGGACTACAGTGAAATAAGACATTTTAAAATGAAATTTTTGAAAATGTAATTTTTTCTTTTCTACCTGTTACTCTAAAAACCACAAGTTGATGGTGAAATTGAGACATCAGCAGTGTTTTTTTTTTAATTATCAAACAGACAACTGTAAGTCTTGATTATAATAAACAGACTGTGGCCTGCCTCACCTCATCCACCTTGCGGCGGTTGGTGTCGTAGGTGATGTTGAAGAGGATCTTGAGGATCTCCATGGCGCGCTCCGTCTCCTCCCGCCCCAGCGGGGGCACCTCCGCCCCCTCCTCGGCGTCAGCCCGGGCCACCTCGAAGGTGTCCAGCCATCGGAGCCCCAGCGTGGCCTCCAGGGCGTTGGCAAGCAGGCTGACGCCCCGCAGCTCCTGGGCGAGCTGGGTGCGCACGTCCACGCGCAGCGCGGTGAAGAGGAAGGCGAGGCGCAGGTCGAAGAAGCGCACCTCGTGGCTCCACTGCCGCTCGTGGCACTGCTTGATCCGCTCGGCCAGGCCCGCCATCAGCCGCAGCTCTGCCCCCAGCTCCTGCGCCGCCTCGCTGTTGAACACGATGTTGCACAGGCACTTGAGCGCCTCCACGATCACGTCCAGGTCGGGGATCTCGGGCGTGGGGCCCTCTCCATGGGCGATGCCGGCGTGCCGGCTCAGCGTCTGGATGGCGTCGCGCGTGGCGAAGGGCGCCAGGCTGCCCTTGTCCCGGGACAGGATGCGGATGGTCTCCAGGCAGGCCAGCTGGCAGGACGGCTGCAGGTCCCGCTCCAGGAAGCTCAGCACCAGCTCGCCGAGCCGCTGCGGGGGTCAAGGAAGCGCTGTAAGCACCCTCCTCGCCAACACCCCCACCTGGGCGGGGCTACAAGGGGAGGGCAAGGCGTGGGAGGGACTTCTTATTTGCATGAGGCTGAATGTCACTGAGCGATACTGAATTTAATTTTTGATGTTGTCCCACCAGCACAGCATTGGGTTTACTGTTTTTATGACTCTTCAGTGGCTCTGCAACTGAAGCTAGTAATTCACAAGCTGCACTAAATCAGACATGGATATGTTATTGCAGGCAACATATAAGCCTGGGTCAGAATCTTTCACACCTTTAGGAAACAACATAATTATTTAATCTGAGTGTTCCACCAATAGTCTCACAGGTCTATGAGACACATGCATGCCTGTTGGCTGAACTCATTGCTTGTTGATTTACTGAGAGAAAGTGTCCTTCAACTAGACTCCACCAACACACCAAAGCCACAAGAGGCTTTCATCCGAACTAACTGCCTCCTCCCTAATCCACAAATCAGTTTAACCTTAACCTTCCAGTATCACTTACTGGAAGATAAAGTCTTTATTTTCTGACTTTGATCGCAGTCACAAAAAAACTGAATTCAAATAAACCATTAAAAATAGCAAAATTCACAAATCTATCATACTCCCTGGCCACTTCCAAGGACACTGTGGTGAGCGATTAAGATGTGCACTGGTGTCTATTTCAGTCTCTTGCTCAGGATTTACTAAGGACCTTCCTGGGCTATAATTTAATACTTTATGTTTAAGAGGATTCCACTTGAGTAAAAGGCTTACCGGAGAGTAATTATCAGTGCTTTAGTCAGAGTGTGGACAGTTCCTGCATGACACCGAACATCACTTTAAACTGTGAACAAGTTTCAGGGCTGTAGCACATTTGTCACAGACTTAGGAGGAAAGGCAGCTTTTATGGGATCTGCAGACTAAATATGAACTGGATACAATGTATTAATCAGTTATTCCCTTAGCTCTGGTGTCTTTGCTCAGCTCTGCTGACACGTAACCTACATTTTTAATCGAATGTGGTTATTTTGCACATTTCCAGCTACGATTGTGTCTATCATTCCATCCACTGGGAATTATGATACAATGTGTCAGACCTATCTAATTGTCATGATTGGTTTTATCTTCATCTTTTGTCACGCCTGTAGGCACCATCGTACTTGTAGTATCTCTAAAGAATCTGAGCTCACCTTTAAGTTTGACCTAAAAGTTTTCAGTCCGTGCTTGCACACGACTTATCTATATTGTAACACATGCAGTGCTAACTTGCTTGAATGTTTTGATAGGTTTGATGTGGCAATGACACATAGAGGCACAAACCACATAAAAAACTGACTGACAAACCATCACTGATATTTGATAGCACCACTTCTCCACTTTCTACAGCCACTGTAGCCTAGAAATGTAACGTAATCGACTGTATAAATTTTGTGTCTTCAATTGTTACAGGGCATGATGTTTTACTGCAGTGAACATCTGGGAAAAGGCAGATAAAACAGCCCCTCCTGTAAATTACAATGGCCGCTTTATTTCTCTCCCAGCCCATTACAAGCCGGGCCTGTGTCGATAATTAATCTTATTGATGTGCAGCAAAAATCATACCCTGGTGTAATGCTCAAGCAACCAATACATGCAGCAACAGATGCCTTCTTGGCAAGTCATTAACAGCAATGGTCCCGTGAGCCCTGGAGAGGAAGCCCCAAAAGACATGCGTGTCAATGAGATGGCCAAGTAAGAGTTACTTGCCAGGTTGTCAACCTAAATAAGCTCAACACACACAGCCCCCGCTAAGCTGATTTACCGAACGTCTTAGGGTCGGGATGCTGGCGTCACGTAGTCCTTGTTTTCAGTCACCCTGCAGTAATGCTTCCTCTTCCTTGTTAGATAACGCATGTTTTTCCACCAATGGAAACTGAAAAGAACCTCACACCAAACGTGTGTCTACTTGACCCCATGGTGACAAATGATGTCAGGCTTCTCCTGGTCCTGCGCCAGGTGGAAAGCTATATTACACAATCGGTAAAAGCGGCAGGGAAAGCTGACGTCACTTAAGAATGTCTGCATTGCAGTCAATACAATATGAATGTCCCAATGCTGGCAGGGGCCAAAGCCATCTATTCATTCAGTAAGACTGAGCACAGGCTGGTCGAATTGAAAAACACAGTGACAATGACATCATGCAAATTGTCTTAAAACCAGACAGACTAATCAGTCTACCTTGGAGGATTATGCAATGCAACGCAAACCCAAAGCTTATTTCGTAATAATGTTCAACAACTCCCAGTTCATGTTATCTAGAATGTAAGAATGTGACTCATGAAAAATTTCAGATTGTTTTTGTTTGACAGTCATAGTTTTGACATTGACTAATATATAAATATAAAAGTTTTCATTGCTGTTTGTAAATTGAATTTATTATTCAGAAATACACCTTGGGTTAAATTGTCCTACTGAACTACAATTGATATATTTTGTCTGCACTTATACCTCTTGCAAATTTCCATCCTAATACATGGTCATGCAAGAAAAAGATAAAAGAATAAGTTAGTGCATAACAGAAACAGCAGATTCAATGACACTACAAAGCTACCATCTAAAACATACATTTGTCGGTGCTGGTTGTGATTAATATTAATGAGACATGGTACCCTGCATTTCTCTTTGGCAACATCCTCTGTTCATGTAGTTAAGAGGGTGATTAGTTTGAGCTTGCTGAAAGTCAGCACTTGTTTCTATAGTAACCAGCAGAAGGCCACACAGCAATGTGAAAAAGCCAAGAGTTCAGTTATCAGCAAGGATATATGCAGAAAAATATGTAAATGTACATCTTCAGATATCAATAATGTTGCTATGAACAACGCCATACCTCTCTCTCTTCTTGTTCCTTTGTGTTAAATGTGAAACACTGGCTTTTCTACAACAAACAGAAAAAGACAAAAAAAGATGTCAGTATATACCAGATTTTGAGATATTACATAATTCATAAAACACTGAAAAATTATTTCTTTTTCTCATTAATGCCTAATAGCCTTCACATCCTTTTATGCCTTGAATGAAAGTGTTCTGAACACAAAGTGGCATTTGTGTCAGACATCCTGGTGACATCATTCCATGCAAACTTCAAACTAGGTGTGGCCGTCTGACAGAGTAGGAGCCAGAATTTTACGCTCATTTTTGAAGGGTCACTATGAATACACTTTCCAAACTGTGATACGCAATTTTTCATATTGAGAAATGTCAAATGCTCAAATGCTTTTTTTATCCATCCTTGAATTCATTATAAGTGAAATATTTCATTTTCTGCTTCAGTGGGAGGTGACAGAATGGCGATTTTTCCAAGCATCCATCCCAGTTTCATTAGTTTTATGCTCCTGGTGACACGACCAGGTTATCCTGAACACTCCTTGCCCAAGAAAGCCCACCTATTGCTCTTGAGTGGCTCAGTCGATAAAGGCACTCATTGCAAGTGCAGGCTGAGCCCTAGAGTTCAAAACATTACAAGTTTGAGTCTGAGCTGTGTCATTAGCTGACAGTATTCTGGGGTCCATAGCAGCAGAATGTAACGGCTCCATTCCACTGGGGTAGGGTGGTTTATATTGGCCAGGGTCCTCTATTAGCCACACCACTCATTAGTTCACTCTCACAAGTCATCTGATGTGTACTTGTATGAACTGGATGACATCAGTGACAGCTGTGTCTATCCTCCATTCGGCGCTCACATGCGTGCGGTGTGTTGTGGGACTTGTAGTGTAAAAAATAACCACTGGCTGCCTATGAGCATTTACCATGCTTCAGTGGGCCTGGGCAAAGATGTGATGCACAGTTGGCCTCATCAAGGTCAGAGTGAAAAAGAGCAAACACGTAAAAAAGAAAGCCTGTATATTTGTCCACACCGTAATGGCATTTCATGCGTTTTACAGGACCCAGCAATAACGCTTTTAATCAGAGCATTACTCCAATTAATTATTAATGTGTGCATTTTTCCTTCACACAGATGATGCCCTGAGGGAGCCCCATGAAGCCCCAGGGCTACAGGTTGGTCACCCCAGCCCCAAATGAGCAGCCGCTTTGCTTTCGTTTTCCTGATGGAGCCGGGGTTCATCCAGGGATAAAAATATCAGGATAACGTTGATTCTTCATCACTGGAGCCAGGCCACACAGAGCACGCTCCGGCATCGATTAGGGTACTCATCTTAGAGGACCTCTGTGATGAGAGCGCTCTCTTGCCAAGCTACATCAAGAGTGAAACAGATTCACTGGATTTGGCAGGGCCCTGAGAAATATGCTCATGCCGCTTGGTCACCCTAATCCAATTGATATAACACACACAGACACACGTGTGTATGTGCGCACATATGAATACACACACATATTCAAACACAAATGAACAGACATATGGTCCTGGTGCATCACAGTATTAGTTAAAACCCTCTGTAGGTAGAAATTTCAGGCCTTTAAATTCCAAGAAATGCCCCAAATTTTGTCTCTCTCTCCTAAATAATACATTAAATAGACTAAACTAGATTAAATATATAGATTGAGAAATATGACAGATCAGCTCTCTAACTGCATTGGTTCCTGTTCTGTTTAATGTCAGAAATGTTTAATCCCATGTTTGAGTCATGACTTTCACTTACTTTCACTGGAAGGAATAACCTTTTTAACACTACATTAATTCTTAGGAGAGAGCCTTTACTGAGAGTCTGACACATCTTGAGGTGAAAACACAGAGCATTAATCCAATTTAACCCAGGTGATTTAATTTACTCTGAGTATATTAATTACAATGTTCATATCTTACAGGTGTTATTCATTGAAGTCCCATGCTCATTCTTTATTAAAAACTCCACTCACAAAGACACCTAATGCTCTTATACCTCTATAACCCTTAAACAAAAAATCCTCACAGTAACGTTTAACATAAACTAGAACCAGGCTGCACTACATTTTAAAGGCCTATTTATATTGATAAAAAGATTTTAACAACTGTATCAGTATACATGAGGAATGTGGCCAGATATTCAGACATCTTGTTTAGGTAAATAGTATCTTACTTTTAAATGTATTTTAAAAAGTTGAAATTCGTAAACCTAGTGTTTTATTTCATGAGATTTCCTGTTGCTCCTTTTCTCCTGTTAAAGTTGACATGATGTCAAATAATAGGCTACAGTTATAGTCGTGAATGTAATTGCTTAATTGGCCACTTTAAAGATTTTATACATAAGCGATGTTGTTCCTTCATTACCTGTCAGGGCTTGTGTAAAAGTAGTCAATATTTCATACATAGTCTAATAAGACACTAGCCTACTTTCTAGTCACACGTAGACTCGCCCTTTAAAATGTGTCTTAGTGTTGATTTTGCAGTTCACGTTTTAAGTGGATCAGCCTGCTCTAAAAAGTCCGTGACACTGTCATAATCGCATCGATGACACCCTCAAAGGCGTCTAACGCCGGATTAACAGTTGGTTCCAGAATCGCCTCTGCCCTTTTCATATAGTGAGTATGCTCTAGTAAATTATGGAATTGTTCTTCCTCCTACCCCACCTCAAGCCAAAAACCAGCGATCTCTGTTTTTAAGGATCCGTATTAACTCGCAAATGGGCTGTTAATACTAAAGAGTAATCATTTACAAGTAAATATACCATATTTTATTGGAGCGTGAACACTTCAGAGCGGCGTTTATCTTTGCTTTAATAAAATTAAATAAAACATCATTTCCTTCGTTTGATTGCAGTGTTGCAAGTGATTTATTGGGCTCTATAAACGCCCAATAAATCACTTGCAATAAATCGCTTGGTGTTCAAAAACAGAATTACAAGACCACGCATGTAGAGGTAAATACTTTACAGTCAAATACACACGAAAATAAAAGACAGATGCCAAACCGCCGACATTTTAGTAAAAAATAAATTTTCACAAAACAGGTGGATGGGTTTCTCGGCGGTCACTAACACGAAATATCATTATTGTGTACAGATTATTAGTATTATTGAATTGCATTATGTCATTCATGGTTGCATGAAATGTTATCAAGACTATAAGTTACGATGTCCAAAAAAATCCACTGATCATTTGATGTTAATTTCTGATCATGATCTCTCGTGGTATCACAGAACAATACATGTAACTACATTTTGTGATTTGTTTTGACTTCACAGCCACAGTATTATTTTTTTTAAACGCAGCCCACATATCGAAGAGCTGAAAATGCCTCACAATTGCCGGTATGTTTTTGTTTGTTTTGAATCCAACTGGACGTGATGGATAACGAATAATTCATACGATGATGACAATTTACCTCTTTATTGTATGCCTGAAGAGCCATCAACGCAGCATCTTGATCGCCAGTTTCCATATTTTCAATAACGGTATTTAAATCCATCTTCATGGCTATGTCTCCGGTGCACTCCTATCTTCACACGACACAATCACGCACCAGCCCTTCCGATGGCAATATTCCGATGTGACTCACACCGCTCTTTACTCTTTACTTCGGCTCCTCACTCCTAGGTTTTGATCCCTGGAACTAGAAAGCTCTGGGTTGATAAGATTAGCGGAGGATCTCAAGCTCACAGCAGAGGATTCTGGGATATGAAGTTCTAAAATAGACTACGCATCTCATCTTTAAATATTTATTGTGCGTATGTGTACATAAACGAACTTGCCCATTTTCATATTAAATAATAATAAAGATAAAAACAACAACAAAAAAATAGCTTTCCTCTCGATCTGGGTGGTAGTACATAGATTTCAATGGCAGGGTTTGAACAGTTGCTGTCTAAATGAACCCAGCTCAACAATGTAGGTACAGTTAAAGTTAAGCGGCACTTTAATTTGTGTAAATAGTGTAGAGATCAAGACAACAACCACCAGATAGACCATGGAGCAGATAGACTGGAGGCTTTTTGAAATGACAAACCAGTAGTTAAACATTTCCTGGTTTCTGGCTTCTTTGATATATGTCTGCATAAATCATATTTCCAGCTCCTGGGTAACACTGCCTGACTACTTATCAATTGGTAGTAATCTGTAAACCTCTAACTATAGAATTGGTTTTACTGATCTCTGTAATAAAATGTGAATAAAACAACAAACTTTAATCACATACATAACCCAGTGCATATTGTGAATGGTAATTATTTATTATCTACTGCATTCACTTTTTGTTGATATAGCTTGTCAGGTAATTAGCTACAGTCTGTCATAGGTAATTACAGTAACTATCTGGCTTTAGTTTCACTGCCAGGCACGCACAGTACAGTACAGGCATGTCAATCCTTTGACAGTTTGGAAACAATGTAAAAGTATATCTTCATACACTTGCAGTCACTTATCAGGGCATTTTACATGAAGTGCTAATACGTAACCCTTTTTAGCTGTTTAAAACAGGCCGGCTTTACATTCACCGGGAGAAAACAGAATAAACCCAGGAAAACAGAAATTCTCATTACAACAGAGCGTGAATTCCATATTCATTTGGAATAAAGTAGCCTACATTCACATCGTCAGGACGTCACGAGCCCAAGCAGAATCTGTTTAGCAACGGTCACTGTCAGTCCATCCACATGATACAAAACTGAGTGGATGCAGACCTTACTCTAAGCTAATGCCAGTGAAGATGGGCCTTTTTAGGATCAGTGATATACAGATGGAGTGAAGCTTCACAGAACATTATCGCATTCTTTGGATCCAGAAAAATATTACAAAAAGGAAAGCAAAACAGAACAAGATCGTCAGCTGAATATCTGGCCAAAATAAATACAATATCTGCGCCTATCAGAAGGCTCTAAAATGGCATAGACAGGAAATGACCTTTCACCGAATCAGGAAGTAAACAAAGATGGCAGACTGGAATAGAGGTAATTACTGACACGTCAGCTGTGAAATACTTATACATTTTTACTGAATATATGTTTTTCAGGTTCTTTCTCTTATTCTGATATTAAATACTAGACTTCCTACACTCAAAGTTAAGATGCTCGTTAATATCAGCAAAATCTTGCTGTACGTGATGTCTTTAGCTCGACGGAGCTATGTCCAGCAAGCTAACATGAACTACGTTAGATAGCACAACTGAGGAACTTGTACAGACTGTAGTTTGCTAGTATATAAACAGTTTAACCTGTAAGGTAATGCATGTTCTTAACACATTTGACTTCATGTGAGGTTAAAAACAGCCACTACTAATAATTACTGGGTAGCTGTGATACTCGACATTGCCATGGAAAAATATTTTAAATGGTGACTAGTCGTCGGGCTGACTAGCTTGTTGATGTGGCTAGTCTAGCCAGTCGTCTGAGGAGTTCTAAAGTGCTAAAACCGAAAGTATCATTTTGCTGCTGTTATAGGCCATGGCGCGGTTGATGACATGTTGGACGCCGAAAATAAGCTGCTGGCGGATAACCTGGCCACCAAAGTCTCCAGGCTGAAATCAGTATGTATGATAACGTTAAGTATTCTGTCACATAATTAGTACAGTACAGTGCAGTGCATTACAAACATAGCAGACGCACCGCAGTTGATAATACTGCTGGTGTTTTATGTGTGCGTGTGTGACACATAAGTTAACTTTTCTTGCTCTTTTTTCAGCTGGCCTATGACATTGACAAAGAGGCAGAAGAGCAGAATTCGTATCTGGACGGGATGGTAAGATTGACAGAGAAGTGCACTGGCACGTTTACACATCAAAAAAAAATCCACAACACAAATACATATGTCATATGAGGGTAGAACGTTGTTAGAGAATAAATGCTATAGCATTGTGACTGTGCTTTATCTGAGTGTTTAAACGCACTTTACCCCCTTTCCCAAAGGATTCCAACTTTCTGAGCGCTACAGGACTATTGACCGGAAGTGTGAAAAGGTTCTCCACCATGGTGCGCTCTGGCCGGGACAATCGCAAGCTAATGTGCTACGTGTCTGCGGGCCTGGTGATCGGCTTCATCCTGCTCTACTATGCGATCTCCAGAGCCCAGACATAAGGAAAGCACGTCTGAGGAATATAGGTCATGATTTCACTCCTACTTAGACAATGGAGTGGTGAGTTAATTTCTCAGTTGTATGGGAATTGTACTTTCACCACCCCCCACCCCTCCAAAAACAGCATGTTTTCTTGTTTCCACTCTAAGAGAGCATATGATTGATTATCCTCCTTAGGGACAGATTGTTACTGAGCCCAGTGTCTTGAGCAGTCACCTGTGTGTTGTCAAGTAGGTGGAGAAGACTTAAAGAGTCCCACACTGTGACCCCCATTTAATGTGTAGTTCAATTTCCCAAGCTGACAGCAAAAGAATCGGAACATCCTTCCACATTCTGAGTTGTCCCTGTTCCTGTAATTATGTGGTGGAAATGATTCTGATGGGGGCTCCTGAGTGGCGTCGTACCACTGCTAATTAAGGCGCTTCTGAGCCCGGCCTGGCGTGGTCCAGCCTGGCCCACTGTCATGCTCTGGTACTGATCGGGCGCTTACAGGTTGGTCAGCTGACATAAGGCATAAGTGCCTATTCTCCATTTGGTGTCTGCTCTCCTGGTACTCTGTGGGACCTGTCGTGTAAAAATTACCCGCTGGTTGTATTCTAGTATATTGTAGGGTTGCACTTGTGGGGCTTCAGTGCTTGTGGCAGTTCTAACTCATCAGAAAGGTCACAGCTGAGAGACGGGTAGAGTTCAGCATTGCATTTTACACTCCTGAATGATAGATGCAGTAGAGGTCAACCAGTATTGATTTTTCAAAGCTGATAATAATATTTTTGATAGCCGGAAGGGTGATAGACTGATATTATGTGATATTCTTTTTTTTTTTTCATTTTAAACTTAAGTCTTGACATTCCTTTACTTCAAATCCAGGCATTAACCATGCTCATGCAGTGTGCTGTTATAAAGAATTTTCAGACAGCTTCCTGACTGGAACCACAGTGAAACCTACCAAGGGATTATGAAATCTCCTTGTACACCAGATGCTAACACTGGTGATGTAAACATGTTTTAAGTTCCAGACATGGGTGCAGGATAACATTTATAGCATTATATTTTGATATAAATGCATTATGACATTACTTCTGACCATTGTGATTTTTGAAAAACACGTAAAATATACTGTTGCTTTATGAAATGCCAGCATTTTGAAAATATTACTGATTTTTACTTATTTGTTCAAAAAACGTTACTTGCGTACCTTGCATTCCTTGAATTAAATTATTTTTTTGATAGTTTATCTGTAAATTCTATCAATAGTTTTGGAGACCAGTGTACAAAGTGCAACAATATATTATATTGTGCAGACTCAGAACATGACTAGACACTGACCAAACATGAGAGAGATAATGGTAGGAAGAGGTACATCTAGTGGATACACAATTGTTTGCTTGGAGGTAATGGTTAACGTAATCTGATTGTTCACAGGCAAATACACTAATCCCTATATATGGTTAGACTGGACTGATAATGGAGGCAGATCATTAAATTGTTTCTCAATTACATGTTGTCCCTCTTCTTTACCAAGGGCCTTTTTTGGCAACCTACACAGTAACCAACTTTGAAATTCTTTCATAATCCCATAACCAGTTCTACAGCAACAAAGTCTCATTACAAACCCCAGAAGGATCTGGCCATTTCTCTCTGTGTCTGGACTGGACAAGGTGGTTGTGCGTGCTGGGGACTGCAGGCAAACAGGAACATTGTTGAAGGCTTCATGTTCTCTTTCAACTGAAATCTCACCAAATATCCCTTTGAAAATGTGAATGGCATAACTGGTCCAGGAAAGGCACCTAAACATGCTTTGAAGGCTCAAATTGTAATAATACTGAATTTTTGCAAGGATCTTAAGTGAAGATTCCATTCACTTCTAATTCAATGGAGAGGGGAAGTGGTACATTCAGATGCCAAAGCATGTAAAGGTTGAGAAATGAAAGGAAGGTTTCTCTCCCTTTGGATGGTTTGGTTGTCTTTAGTTTGATGCTCACTAAATTATAAAGTGATATGTTTTGCACTTTTTTGTTCCTTAAGTAAATGCATATCAGGGTTAGTGGATTTGCATAGTGCCAACTGTAAACTGATGCTTGTGAACAAGGAAGCTGTCTTCAGGTTTTAAGTCTCTATAAAGACTGCTTAATAAGATCAGCATGTTCTGGGTAGTCTCATATATTTACAATCCCGGCACAATAAAGATGGACCAATTTCAGTTTCACTGGTGGAAAGCACTTTCCTTTTTTCGTATCATTTTCTTGCCAACCACAGTTAATGGAATGAAAAATTAAAAATGAAGGTGCGTATAGCAGGTTTGATTTAATGGTGAAGATTTCTTTCAATATAGTTTGACATGTTTAGTACTGAGAAACTACATATTTTATCCTGATGTGGAGTTACAGCCCATTTGGTCATGCACACTTGTTATGAAGAGTACTTACAATTTATTGCCGGACATTCCTTTTAAAATAATAAAAAAAAATGCAATATTGACTTTTTAATCAATTGCTTTGTTACGTTATTGACACTACAGGAACTCCAGTGGCATTCAGTTTAAAACCAGAAAGGACTCAAGTATGTCCTTCCACCACTAGGGGGAGCAAAAGCACCAGAGAGCATGATGGAAAGTTCTTGGCAGCCAGATTATTTTTGGAAATACACATTCTTAACATATGGCACTCGGCAGTGTTTCATGGGGTGGCAAAGGGTCTGGTATGATTCATGAAATGGTAGTGTATCCTGTAGTGTCTCTCATTGAGCACTACTGTCATTTACTGTAAAAAATTTCCACATATTTTAAAATAATATTTTAAATACCTTAATATCTTTGCCTTATTGGGCTTTGTTAAGATTATTGTAAAATTGCACAATTTTGTTACGAATAGGACTTATAAATACAGTGCATCTGGTGATCATAAATAGCATATGAATCATTCACGTTGACAGTAACTGGTGTCATCTGCCTGTGCAGTTTGAGGTACTGTGTCAAATACAATGTGAGTGTGTTGACGAACTGGCAGAGCTAGCTAACAGCAGTAAGTACAGCTGAGAGGTTAGCTGAGAGAGCCTCTGCCTTAAATCCCCTTTCTAAGGAACCAGGTGCATACTTTTGCTGTAAACCCTAATTCAGTGCAAAAGAAGTGAAAAGCCACACCTGAGACTGCACTGTCATATTGTAAAAACAATTTAGGTTAAAACACCTGCCCTCTTAGGTTGCTTTAGGCCAATTAAAACCCATCTCAATATGCAAAAATTGCATTCCTCCTTGCATTCATCTCCATTGAGTCTACATGAATGATCTAACAATGCAGCAAAGGGGTAAAAGTACAACTTCCCTAATCCCTAGGATTAATCTGGCATATAGTTTATGAAAGTCTGCATTTACAGCTCTGAAAGGATTATATTACTGGTATTTACATGGACACTGACAATGTGAAATATGATGATGTCTGACTAAACTTACTAAAAAATACAAAAATTCATTTTTAGAATTTTAGCAGGAAGGAGAAAGATGGAATCGATAATAGTTTGCTGAAATAAAAGTAAGATACAATTATCAGCTGGACCATGCCAACCACGAAAACATGTGTAGTAGTCTTACAATATCTGAATAAATGGTACTGTATTTTTTAGTATGTACCTCAGCAGAGACAACGAACACATCAATGCATTGGTCGTCACAGGTAACCAAGGCATTTACGTTATTTACCAACTGGCCTCCATCCTACAGACAGCATGTGGAAAAAATATGTAGCCAATGTGACACAAGTCTTTACTTGATAACTGATGACCATGTCTATACAGCACTTAGTGACAATCTTGATTGTAAAAATGTGCTATAACAAATATTTATTGATTGATTTGTTTATTAATTTATTGATATATGAGCACATTTAACTGTTTTACAATGAGTGATTGTTAGCTTGAACATGTACTTGCGTTCCCAGACCACGGCTGCCTGTCCCCTACAGACAAATTGTCAAAAGCATTGAATGAATCATCACAGTTCTAAAATGGTGGGGCTTCGTACCATCTGTTTCTTTGAAACAGAATATTAAAAAATCCATTGTATCAATTGGTTAAATTAAAATTGTACCTGTACAATCTCACAGGTGCATTATGTTCTCATACCATCATTGGATAGCAGCTTCATTTAGAGACTGAGCTGGTAATGGGTCATCTCCCTTCGTGTCTTCTGGCCCCACAGGGATCCCATATTTCTGGGTCGTGTTATAAAGGGCGAAGCATGGCGTTATTTAAAGCTGACTGTGATATCGCTGACCTGTCTGCAATCTCCCATCTAAAGATGTCTGTGGGCAAACAAGCAGAGGGTTGATGCCACCTGTATGTTTGTTGGGATAGCATGCGTACAACATGTTGGGCTCGTTAATGGAGGCACTGTGTCATCCCATAGATTTATGAGAATTTCTTTGTAATCAGTCACAACATGTTAGCTTTACTTTGCCTTTGGTTAAAAAAATAAAGAAATCCTTTAACTCTCTAACCTGAATGCCACATTAGCCAGATCTTTCAAACACACAGGATCTGTCATTGTGACACTACATACCATTACTTTGGTCCAAATTGTCACGGTTATAGCAAACTGTTTTTAATTGGTTTTGCGCGGATTACATTACATTCATGACAAAAATGTTTTATTTAGCTTTTCTGTTACAGTTTCATTAGACATGTAACAACTTTTAAGTTTTAAGTTTAATGTTTTACCAAGTACTGAAAACTAATTTGTTCAAACTGCATCTTGGCTCAAGTAACACTGAAGTCTGAATATCTATACTATATCCTCACATACATTTACTGAACCCTCAAACTTCACCTTGCACCTACTATGGCATTTAACACAATATAACATAACATTACATTACAATTATTTAACAGATGCTCTTATCTTCCAGCACAAAAGAACAAAAGTATATCCATTCAAGCTGAATGAGCAATAGTGTCAGACCAGGCTAACAACACTCCCAGACCACTGAGTATGAGCATAACACTATTAAAGCCCTATGACAAGCTGACTTGTGCAACCTGACTATACAAGCGCAGGTAAGTATACTACCATGCATCACAGTCACTAGTCACTGTTATGTAATTACTCAGATTCTGTTCTGGAAGAGAGCATTTGCTAATGACTGAATGTAAATGTAAATGTAACCACCTTTAAAAAATTAACAATAATATATGCCTTGGGGCACAAATGACTCCATTTATTCACTTGGGGGTTAGAAGTTATGCTTCTTTCCTGCAGTACCATGATTCGGCCACAAGGGAATGCTCCTACACACTGTCTCATTTTTTTTCCACAAAGGAAAGAGCATTCTCATGAACACATTTTTGGTAAATATGTAAATACTTAAATATTTGCCCTTATATGTGGTAAAAAAAAAAGATCCTATGCAAAGTTTAGCAAGAAATTTGTATATGTGCTTGAAAGTGAGGTATCAAGTCTTGAAATATTCCACAGTCAATGTAGAGAAACAAAACGCGAATTATACTCTTTGGACACTAGAGAGTGCTACTGCAACTACCCTTCATACACCAATTGACCTGTTTCTGCTCTGATTCAAACCTGACTCTTTGCAGTCATGTGCTAGGTGCTAATACTTCTTTAGAGTGAGAGAAAGACTTCTCCCTCGTGTACAGTACAGATGTTTTCTTGTAAACAGTGTGACTCTTCTCATTGTAATTAGAGCTATGAATTTATTTAGGGATTTTGATCAACACCCAGATACTGTCACCTTCCAGCTGTGATGCTGTTGTTTAGTTCTGCTGCCAGAGTCTCACACCTGGGTCCCAGCTAAATTCTGATTATATAGGGCTGTCTTTTTAAAATGATAGGTTTTCAGCTCTGCACTGCAGGTAAGTCTTTTTTAGATGATTCTCAACTAGGCTTACAAAGGCAATCCATGCAGCCTCAAAGTATCCTGCATTCAAATACGGACTCGCACGTAATCTTGGTGGCATAACCTTAGCGATATAGTTTAATTCATATTCAAAACGGCAATGAACACAGGCAGGTTTCACTAAGTAGAAGAAAACAGTAGATCCGATCAGATACAGATTTCGTTATGATAAACTTTATGAACAGCATACAATGGAATCCCTAATTATAATTTTAGCATGTTTGAAATGTTTTTTCAAAACTTCTAATTGTGATGTACAACATTCTCAATGCTTTTTCTGTCCTTTTCATTCAATCTTTCCTCTAGTGCTTCAAGGATGGGCAGCCTCTCACAGTGGGGGACACATAAATACGGTCATCTGAATTTATTACTACTCCCATGACCTGAAAAATGTCAAACTCAAATTGCACCTCTGCGCATTCTGAGTGTTCCTATTTTGTAAGTTAACAACTGTGAGCCAAAGTTGTAGCAGCCCGCTGGAACAGAAGGAGCATAAGCTTTCAAGTTCCTGGCTTATTAATGTATGTTTTTAAGATAAAAAAGGACTAGGAAAAATACAATTTCCCTTGAATGCCCAGAATACTTTATAGCAAACTGCTGCCTTATTTCGTTTTCCCCCTTATCTGCAGACAGTGTGATGTGCGAAAGGAAATAGAAAGATACGGATCGAAAGTGTCCTTCCTTCTCTTTCACAACAGTGGCCGGACGGAGTGTCCGCTCCATATTGTGTGTGATTGGCATTCAATAATGAAGTGTCAGAAGTTTCCAGATTGTTTCCATGACACGGTCAGATGACAAAGAGGAATGCAGCTTTGCGGTTAATTTAGAGCTCTGCGGACACCCATACAAATAGATCGTAAATTTGTAGCTGGTCCCATCAGAAAGAAATTCCATTCCAACATGTCACAGAAGCTGCCGGTGTCCAGCCTTATGTGCAGTCTCAGGGGCCCTGATTGGCCATGGCTGTTGCTTTCTGGTCTTGTTGCTAGACAGTCTCTTTTCGGTGTTGTTAGGTTCTTTAGAGGGAAGAGGCAGAAAGACTGTCCTTCTCTCTCTCTCCCTTGATGCTGTTCCAGTCTGGCCCCGCCTCGAGCTGCTGCTGTCCTATAAGATGTGAAGGGAAGGGAGAGGGTGGAGAGGCCACATCCAGGAAGGAGGAAGTCCCACCTCCTCAGCACATCTGCATCTGTAGCTCATCTCTAACACCACTACTCAACCGGTCTGTGACCTCCCAAAAAACTCTTGTGTCTCACCTCTTCTTTTCTCCCACCACTCACTCTCTACCTCAAAGCACTGGTTATGGACTATTGGGCAGGGAAGAGAACAGCTTCCCCTTATTCACAAGCAATTATCAGACCTTACACATCAACCAGACAACTCCATCCTGCAGCCTCAGGACACCTGGCCACACACTCCCTCAGGGTCACACATTCTGCTGACACTTTCTGCCTGTTCTGACCTCTCCCCCACATGTAGTGGAATGAGCTTCCCACAATGGTCAGAACAGCGGTGTTGATGGCTGTCTGATACAGACTGAAGACCTCACACAGCATCTTGGCTTTCCTAAACCTGATTACAATTTCCTAGAGGTAAGGTGTTTTTTATGTCGTAACACTTGCTTTATCAGTCTTAAATATTTGTGTGGGGCTTTGTAGTTAATGTAGCATTTTTTTACATAAGTTACAGTTGTTTTTTTGATCAGTGTAGCACTTTTTTCTATATAGCACCATGGACATTGTAGCTCTATACATTCATACATACATTCATAACCTTGTAAATATATGTTACTGATTTTATCAATATCTCTACTGTTGTCCATGTGCCCTTATATATAAATAAGTGCATATGCATATTATAGGCACTAACGTAAGGCTGTGGGTACCCTTTTCCCCATGATTTCAGAATGTACTTTTGTTTCAATGTTAAGTTAATTTCCTGTATGAATCAAAAAAAACTTGATATAAAAAACTGCCTTTTATTCCCCCCCTCCCCCACAAATGCCCTTTTCACATAAACTAAATCCAATAATTTTATTAAGGCTACACCAAAAGGCTAAACCTAAAACAAAAGAAATGCACAAGGCCTCATGTCAAGCAATGGTGATGAAACGAGTACTGGATTCAATTCAGTTCCACTAATCCTTTGCCCTTTTCTGACAACAGATACAGGTGAGCTCAGAAAGACAAAACTGTACACGATTTGTCGAAGAGAGGTCTCAGTGCAGGCAGTGAATTGCTCATAGTGCCTTTTCCGAGTGGAGAAAGCGAACAATGGAAATGTCCGCATCCTGTCAAAAAGATGAATGCTGCTGTCACGGGTGTCCTGCCAATCCTGGATGAAAGCCCATGAATCAAAAGGAGATGAGAGTTACTGACAACACCAGCTAACATTTCTCAGAGCCGGTCACAATTTGAAAGAAATCTCACCAAGCTTTAATATCCATGCTTTAACTACATATATTGGATCAACATTCTGTGGATTTATGACGTTGTAGTGAATGAAAAATATACATAAAAATGCCTTTTCCATCCATGTGAACGTTGCAAGAGAGCATGGTCTGTTATTGCTCTTCCCACAGCTAAGTGCAAGCCATAATGCAAACTGGCACAGAAGTTTATCATTGTCTTAGTCTTCTCTGTGGGCTGTCTAGTGTGGTTTGAGTCCTCTGTGGCCTGTCTGGCATGTCTAACATGGTTTGTCTCTGCTATGGCATTTGTAATTTGCTTTGACTCCTCTTTGGCATTTGTGATGTACTTTGACTCCTCCTCTGTGGAATGTGCAGCATGGCCTGACACCTCTGTGGCCTGTGATGTCTTTGATTCCTCTGTGGCGTATGTGACATGATGGTTAATTCATATGTGGTCCTTTCTGTCACTCCGATCACCATGTCACTTTTGGGCCAAGATCACCACCGCAAGGCACCCTGACCTTTTGACAAAGATTCAGCTGAGGATGCTAAGGTCACCATCTTCAAGAGCCCGGCTCAGTCTGACTGGCAGCACAGGTAGGTCTGGTGACAGGGAAGCAAATTGGCATACAAATTCGTAGTTATCCCCGGGTCTTCACTTGATTACTGAACTTGAATGAAGG